>NW_010111224.1:0-336 GCF_000699245.1 Pterocles gutturalis
GGCAGGTAGCGTTGGCCGAAAGGTTGGGAGGCAGAGAAAGAAAGCGGGAAATAGGGGTTGAAACATTTTCAACCCGCTTCTTAAATGGCCACGTTTGTCGGGTATTTTAATTATTGTTGTCGTTAACGAGGAAAAAAAATGTTAGCAGATGATCGAGAAAATCCGAGCCGGTATTTTAATTCATTCGCAAACAATTCGGTTTCATGGTTTGCCTCATGCATCTGGATGAGGAGCGGGGTTGAATCGTTGTTGGTAAACTGGGCTGTGAAAGAGAAAACGTTGTTCCTCCTTCTCGGGGTTTTCTTATTTAAATCACGGCGGTGATGAGGCTGTTGG
>NW_010111224.1:372-685 GCF_000699245.1 Pterocles gutturalis
TCCGTCAGGGCGGTTTGGTTCTCGTTGGCTTTGCGTGCTTGCTTCACTCGGAATTGAATTGCTTGGAAACTGCTCCCCCAAATCGTGCTAAATACTTATGGCGTGTTTCCACTCAATTTTGTTTTCCCGTTTTTCTTCGGACGACCGGAGATCTGGGGAAGGTGGCACGGGGCAGTTTGCAAAGGAGGTTCTTGGTGTAAAGCGGCTGGTTTGCGTTCGGATCCTGTGTAGAGAGGAATTGTTGGAGTAACTAACACTCGTGGGGCTTATCGCGGAGTTTGCTCCTGCCTTCTCTGAGGGGTGCAGCTGCCCG
>NW_010111224.1:714-995 GCF_000699245.1 Pterocles gutturalis
ACCGGAGCAGGTTGCTGACCAGAGCCGCTCTCCTCTCTGCCCGTACCCGCTGTGCAGCCAGCGAGCTCAAAGTTTCGTTCCCCCCCTCCCCCCTCCCGCCCCGTCTGTGAAGCCTTTGTCACGTCAAATTAGATGTGCAAGGGATAAATCTTAAGAGATGCTCTTTCCGAGTCGACATGATAATTGGCTCTTTTATTAGTAATCTCAAGAGTTCGTTTAACTCCTCTTGTATCTATTAGCCTTCCCAGAGCTATTAATGTCACAAGTCATCTATCCAAAAC
>NW_010111225.1:0-282 GCF_000699245.1 Pterocles gutturalis
CCCCCCGCCCTGGTTTATCTTGGCCGGCGGTGTTTCCTCCGGCCCTTTGTCTGCGCCGACACCGCCATTCCCCGGCTTTCCTGAGTGTCACTGGGCACTGCGCGGGGGGTGCTCGCAACCTGGGACCCCCGCCCCAGCATCCCTGCATGGGCTCTGCGGGCTGGGACCACCGCGGGGGGCTGTGCCCTCACCGGGATACACACGGGATGCTCATGGGGTTGCACACAGGATGCACACGGGATGCACATGGGATACAGATGGGATCCACACGGGATGCACACG
>NW_010111225.1:362-778 GCF_000699245.1 Pterocles gutturalis
AGGATGCGCATGGGGTGCACACAGGATGCGCACGGGATGCACATGGGATGCACATGGGGTGCACATGGGATACACATGGGATGCACGTGGGATGCACACAGGATACATACGGGATGCTCATGGGGTGCGCACGGGATGCACATGGGATTCTCATGGGGTGCACATGGGATACACATGGGATGCACACGGGATGCACATGGGATGCACACGGGATACATATGGGATGCACACACCATGCACACGGGATACACACAGGATGCACACGGGATGCACATGGGGTACACACGGGGTCCGCATGTGGGGTGCATGCGTGCAGGGGTGCAGGTGTAGAGCCGGGCTGCTGTGGGTGCCGCAGTTCGAGTGCCGCAGTTGGGGTGCCACCGCAGCGCTCGCCGTCTTGCCAACGCTGCAGCCAC
>NW_010111226.1:0-1503 GCF_000699245.1 Pterocles gutturalis
GGGTGCCCTGCGGACGCCACGCGGTCCCCGACGGAGAATCCTGCAGCTCCGGGTGGTGGAAACAGGGATAGAAACGGGAGATGGGGGCAGGTATCCGGCATCCTCCGGGTTCTAGGGATACTGCGGGGTCTGGAAATCCTGCGGGATCCAGGGATTTGTGAGGTTTGAGGGTCCTGTGGGGTCCGGAGATCCTGCGGGGTCTGGAAATCCTGCGGGATGCGGAGATCCTGCGGGGTCTGGGGGTCCTGTGGGGTCTGGAGATTCTATGGGATCTGGGATTCTGCGGGATCCAGGGACCTGCAGGGTCTGGGGGTCCTGTGGGGTCTGGAAATCCTGCGGGATCCAGGGACCTGCGGGATGCGGAGATCCTGCAGGGTCTGGGGGTCCTGTGGGGTATGGGGATTCTATGGGATCTGGGATCCTGCAGGATCCAGAGATCCTGCGGGATCCAGGGACCTGCGGGGTATCTGGAGATCCTGTGGAGTCTGGAGATTCTCTGGGATCCAGGGACCTGCGGGATGCGGAGATCCTGCGGGGTCTGGGGGTCCTGTGGGGTCTGGAGATTCTATGGGATCTGGGATCCTGGAGGATCCAGAGATCCCATGGGGTCCAGAGATCCTGTGGGATCCAGGGACCTGCGGGGTCTGGAGGTCCTGTGGGATCTGGAGATCCTGTGGAGTCTGGAGATTCTCTGGGATCCAGGGACCTGCGGGATGCGGAGATCCTGCGGGGTCTAGGGGACCTGTGGGCTCCGGGCCTATGGGGTCTGGGGATCCGGTGGGATCGGGAAATCCAGTAGGATCCAGGGTCCTGCGGGATCTGGAAGTCTGGTGGGATCCAGGGTCCTGCGGGGTCTGGAGGTCCTGTGGGATCTGGAGATCCTGTGGAGTCTGGAGATTCTCTGGGATCCAGGGACCTGCGGGATCTGGAAATCTGGTGGGATCCAGAGTCCTATGGGGTCTGGGGATCCGGTGGGATCGGGAAATCCAGTAGGATCCAGGGTCCTGCGGGATCTGGAAGTCTGGTGGGATCCAGGGTCCTGCGGGGTCTGGGGATCCTGTGGGATCAGGAAATCCAGTGGGATCCAGGGTCCTGCGGGATCTGGAAATCCAGTGGGATCCAGGGTCTTGCAGGATCTGGAAATCCGGTGGGATCCAGAGTCCTGCGGGGTCTGGAAATCTGGTGGGATCCGGAGTCCTGTGGGGTCTGGGGGTCTGTCAGGATCCAGAGATCCTGTGGGATCGTGGGGGTCTGTGGGATCTGGAAATCTTACAGGATCCAGGCTCTAGCAGGGTCCAGAAATCCTGCGGGATGTGGGGGTCCTGTGGGATCTGGGGGTCCTGTGGGACCCAGAAATCCCATGGGATCCAGGGGTCCTGCAGGATCTGGAAATCCTGCGGGATCCAGGGGTCCTGTGAGGTCCATAAATCCTCCGGGATCCAGAGATCCTGCGGGATCCACCTCCCTGTCCCCGGCCGATCCAGGGGTGGCGGCGCCGTGGGG
>NW_010111227.1:0-2977 GCF_000699245.1 Pterocles gutturalis
CAACACACCCTGCCTCGGTTTCCCCCGGGCCCTGTTCTCACACCTTGTTGCTTTAGCTACCATTTCTTTCTTTGCCTCTAGCTTACTGTTTACTAGCCTCTAGCTTACTGTTTACTAAATACAGTGTCCTTTTTTCTTTAGGACTAACCCCCTGGCTTTTTACTTCTTTTCCAAAGTCACCCTTTTTGCAGGTGATCAGGTTCTCATCCCCCCTATGGCACACTCCATGCCCCTGACCCAGACCTCACTGGCTCCCCTGGCCCTGCAGGGACACACCCCGTGATGGAGGGGCTGGGGACTGCGGCAGGGGCTTTCCTGGCACAGCTGCAGCTGGGGGCTCTGGGGTGGAACAATGGAACACAGGCAGGACACGCAGGACACAGATGGCTGCTGTGGGAGCCTGGTGGGTGCCAGGAAGGAGCTGCAGCCCAGGCAGTGCCAGGGCTCATGGGGCAAGTGCGGGAAGAGCTTGCGGCTTCAGGAGGATACCACAGAGAAGCTCGCCGGTTCAGGGGGAAACCACGGAGAAGTCACTAATACCACGGAGAAGCCACTCACCATAAGATGGGGCCGTACGTCTGCAGAAAGAAACTCGCCTTCCTAAGCATAACACCAGGAAACATAAGGCTGACTAAGCTGTTGCTGCATTGGATGCTATTCTCCCTATGCTGCTGATATGTGCGGGGGGTGAAACTGCCGTGCTGGCTGCGTGCTTTGACTGCATTATGCCACTATGCCATGACCTGAAAAAAGTCAGATAAACTCTCCCCAGCCTTTCCCTTCTTCCCAAAGGGCAGGAGCAGCAAACAGCAGCAATGGGACAGGTGACTCGGGAGCGTCAGCAGGCCGGGCCACTCTCTGCACTGTTCCCCTCATACTCCCAGGAAACCACAATTGCTCGAATAACCATGTTGGAGGGAATGTCCTGGCCGGTCCCTGGAGTCTCCAATTATGAACAGAGACCTTTTATTTGTGAGGTTGCCCAGCTTCTTTCTGGAGCTGCCAGCACTGTCTGCTCCCAGACCTTGCAATGGCAGCAGGTTCACTGAGGTTTGCCACCCACGGGACAAAAGCAACCTTCCTTTCACGTTTTAAATTCATCTCCTAACAATTGCACAGATCATTCCTTCACTTGAAACCTTGCAAGGTTTGGCAAATAAGGGCCCTGCTGCTGGCAGGGCTGGGCTGGGGTCGAGTGGCCATTCCCTGAAACCTGCCCGCACCTGTGGTGGGCCTGCCCAGCTGTGCTGGGGCGGGGGCCAGGGAGGTGATAAAGGGGCTGCAGCAGGGGGCCTGGGTAGCTCCTGGCTGCAAGTATGGTGGGCAGGTAGGAGTAGGGCTTGAGGTGGCTGTGTGCTGGGAGGGAGAAGGGGTGGCAGGGGCCAGTTGTGTTGGTGGCATGGTTGCTGTGATGTGGTTGCTGTGGCTTTTGCCCCATGTTGTGATTTCTGCCCACCCATGTGCTGTGGCTGTGTGGCGGTGGGATGTGACCCCGTGGAGAGGCTGAGATGGCTCCCGGTGGTTGGTGGTGGCAGGTGGTGGTCAGCCAGGCTGGGGCAGCTGTCCTGCAGCCTGTACTCATGGCAGAGGACATCGGATGGTGTCTCTGCTCTCAAGCTGTATGTGTTTGCCCATGGCAGCTGTTGGCTGAGCTCAGGACATGTGCGTGCTTGTGCCTTGGCAGCTTTAACTCGTGTTTTCAGCAAG
Organism: Pterocles gutturalis; assembly: GCF_000699245.1. Classification (NCBI taxonomy): domain Eukaryota; kingdom Metazoa; phylum Chordata; class Aves; order Pterocliformes; family Pteroclidae; genus Pterocles; species Pterocles gutturalis. The sequence continues at coordinate 1,708 of NW_010111227.1, forward strand.
CTGTCCCAGCATCACTTGCCCTGAGTGGCAGTCCTGGGCTTGGCTGTGGGATCGGCCGGTGAAGGGAGAGGAGTGAGGCACTGCGGGGCATGTCGGTGTGCAGAGATGAGCCTGGCGGGCTCTGAGGCCCTGCTGTTGTTGGCCCCAGAGCTGTGCCAGGGATGGCCGAGGGAGCCAAGGAGACGAGATGTAGCAGCAGCAGGGCAGCTTGTGCTATTGGAAGGGGGCGGGCTTCTGAGCTTGTGTGAGTTAGGAAACGCATCACTGAGGTGTGCTGCCATGATCGTGGCTGGCAAAGGCTATGCCACTGAGTGCAATTTAATGTCAGCTTAAACACTTAAGTGATGAAAGTCTTGGTGTCTGCAGAGAACTACACCTCTTCTGGTCTTCTCTCTTTTTAATCTATGTGTAGTAACAGAAAATAGGTCCATTTTTATATTTGAAAACTGTGGTGTGTTTTATTGCTGTATGTTTTTACTCCCTTGAGGCAAATATCACCTTCACCTGTTCGTAGGGAGTGTTGCAATGGCACGTACTCTCTCTAGCATTATAATTCAATGTGTACCTGCAATGCGTTGGTCTAATATAATTAGATTTGTTTCTGTAATTTTATTTCTACGCCCGTGTTCATTGAGAAGTCAAAGCATCTGTACTGGTGCTGCACCGATCTGCTCTCGTGGACGTTGCTCATGATGTGGCTTTTGGAGGGGAGGGGGAAGAGTTGTACTTGCAGTACTGGAGTGTGGGCGAGAAGGAATTGTCCTTTGCTTTGCAACTAGGATAGGATGAAGAGGGGTATTCCTACTGTCTCTTACATTGTAAATAGTCACCTCACCAAATACACAAGCCCGTTGCTGACTCTGAGTCTTGCTGTCTTCACACCGCTCTCCCTGTCAGTAACTGGAGCAGCAGCCAAGCAGGATGAGGAAACTGCTGTTTCCTGCAAGCAAGGCCAGCCATGGGTAATTGAGGATGTTACAGGGAACAATGGGTGCATTTCACCGCTTGGCTGCTGTGCAATGAATTTCCATGGGTCAAATGTTGCTCTAAGTTATCTGAAATATTTCAGGGTTATTTTAACGTGTCAGTTCTGAACTTTGCCAACACCCCTTGCCTTGACGTCGAGGAAGACATTAATTTAAAACCAAAATTGTTACTTTCCTTCTGGTTTTTGTGAGCATATTCTGGTAGAGTTTGCTTTCAGATATGGCAAGTAATCCCTTCGCTGCTGTCAGAAGATAAAATGATACAGAGAAGCCCCTCTGCACCC
>NW_010111228.1:0-1632 GCF_000699245.1 Pterocles gutturalis
TGGGTGGACCCATCCACGGGTTGTGATACATTCACGGATCCATGGGTCAAGAAGAAGGTTCTTGGTGGGAACCCAAACCTTGCATGGACCCATCCACATCTTTGGTGGGAACCCAAAACTCACGTGGACTTATCCACGTCCTTGGTGGGAACCCAAAACTCATGTGGACCCATCTATGTCCTTGGTGGGAACCCAAAACTCACATGGAATCATCCACATCCTTGGTGGGAACCCAAAACTCGTGTGGACCCATCTATGTCCTTGGTGGGAACCCAAAACTCATGTGGACCCATCAACATCTTTGGTGGGAACCCAAAACTCGAGTGGACCCATCTATGTCCTTGGTGGGAACCCAAAACCCACATGGAATCATCCACATCCTTGGTGGGAACCCAAACCATGGACCCATCTACGTGTCACGACCTCTTCCCAGATCCATGGGTCAAGGAGGAGGTTCTTGGTGGGAACCCAAACCTTGCATGGACCCATCCACATCCTTGGTGGGAACCCAAAACTCATGTGGACTCATCTACATCCTTGGTGGGAACCCAAAACTTGTGTGGACCCATCAACATCTTTGGTGGGAACCCAAAACTCGTGTGGACTCATCTACATCCTTGGTGGGAACCCAAAACTTGTGTGGACCCATCAACATCTTTGGTGGGAACCCAAAACTCATGTGGACCCATCTATGTCCTTGGTGGGAACCCAAACCATGGACCCATCTACGCGTCACGACCTGTTCCCAGATCCATGGGTCAAGAAGGAGGTTCTGGGTGGGAACCCAAACCTTGCATCAACATTTCATGGGTTGGGTTGGAGACAATGGTGGAGGAACCCAAACCTTGCGTGGACCTGTCCACGTCCTTGGTGGGAATCCAAACCTTGCATGGACCTGTCCACGTGTCACGACCCATCCCCAGATCCATGGGTCAAGGAGAAGGTTCTTGGTGGGAACCCAAACCTTGCATGGGCCCATCAACATTTCATGGGTTGGGTTGGAGACGATGGTGGAGGAACCCAAACCTTGCATGGACCTGTCCACACGTCATGACCCGTCCCCAGATCCATGGGTCAAAGAGAAGGTTCTTGGTGGGAACCCAAACCTTGGATGGACCCATCCACATCCCGTGGTCCTTCCCAGCTCTTACAGCTTGGGCTGGAGGAACCCAACCCTTGCGTGGCCCCATCTCACCTTCTGCATGAACTCTGAGCCACCCCCCGAGACCCTCCTTCCCCCGGGTGGCCGAAGGGACGTCACCTCCACCCTACCTGGCAGGAATCGATGCCCCCTTGGGGGACGCCGGCGCAGAACATGTTGGGGGTGATGGCGTCCCCGTAGGCCCTGGCGCACTTCTCCCTCCCGAAGGTCTGGATGGCGGCACACTGCAGATTTTTGGGAAGTTTTGCTGTGGGATGAGAAGACGGAGAGAGAGAGAGAGAGAGAGAAGGTTGAGAAGGTGCAACCACCGAACGCTGAGACCTGCGCAGACCTCGTGACACTGGTGGTGGGGTTCTTTGGGAGATGGATGGTGGAGATGACTCCATCAGAGATGGGTGGATCATGGGGGAGGAACCCAAACCTTGTGTGGATCCATCCATCTCCTTGGTGGGACCCCAAACCTTGCATGG
>NW_010111229.1:0-34117 GCF_000699245.1 Pterocles gutturalis
CTAACATTCTGTGATTCTGTGATTCAAGATTTTCAAGGGGCCTTTAAGTTCTCAGTGTTTTCTATTGTGCCCAAAATCTAGGCCATACATGCTTCTAGTTTCTTCTCTGCAGATAACAGTGGTAGTTAAAAATCTCATCCACAGGCTAACTGCATCCATTGTAAAAAGAAGTGTGAGGAGGCTAACGTTGCCAAATCCATTATAACAATAAGTTATTCCAAACAGCAAGGGCACAGACGTAGTGACGTGATTATACTTCAGACCTTACTCCCTTATGTTCCAACAGTAGATTAAAAAGGAGTTTTATTGCATGCAAAGTTTGAGCCATATTGTTATATACTGTGCTGCTCTTCCTGAGTGAAGGTTGATTAAAATGTCTTGTTTTACTGGCAGAACATTGTCTTGAGTTACTCTGCTGGTGGAGTATCAGTATTCTGCAAGCACCCAAAGGCCAAACAGTGCTGTTTAAGTTAATTGTTCATTATGTTCACTGATGTCCCTGCTTCGCCCTTTCTTTATCAGACAGGGATGTTGGGCAGATTTGATCACTGCAAATCCCAGAAAAGACAACTAACTCTTCACTGCCAACAGAGATTTGACTAGACGTGTACTGCAGAGACCTGCAGTCTGTTTCATCAAATATTCAGTACAGCAAAGCTTCCAAAGCCAAATAAAGGTCTTACCTGCAGCTCTCCTGTTTTTTCCCTCATGGCTATCTGGTTTTATAGGCTTTCATCAAAGCTCTACCAGAGTTGTTTGGCTTTTTTTTAAATTATTTTTTTTGTTGCATTTTCTTGTAGGGCACTTGGGGAAAAAAATTCACCTGTGGCCACATTGTCTCCTTTCTTTTAATGCTACCAATGTTAACACACTGACCAGTAATTTGCTTTTTAGACATCTAACATTACATTAAACCTGGAACTTGGAAAGCAAGTAATTTAATGTGAATACAGTGATCTGTTCATCCTCAACCCCTGCAAATTGACAGAAAAACAGTGCAATTCTTCTAATGCATACCAACTTCACTACTGCAGTCTTGTCAAAGCACTACTAGAACTCACACGCCAAATGAATCTTTAATAAAGGAATGATGAAGAAAAAATCGTCAGAGGAACAAGAGTTAGGCATATAAAATACACCTCCTTATCTCTTAACAAATAATCCATTAGATTTCTAGTCATTAACACAATTAAAATGTAACATTCACTTGATTCTCTTCATTTAATATTGCTTATTTTAAAAAGCATCAGTTATTTATCAAAATTTAAGTATAATTTAAACAAGAGATTGCATGTATGGTATAAGAAAATGCTAGAACAGCCTTAATACCTCCAGTAGTGGAATTAATTCTTCAGGTGATTAAGAAGTAACATTAGATGGTCCACAGTCATCTTGACACAATTCTCTGATGTAATTCTCCCATGTGCACACACACACATTGTGTGTTTATTCATCTTCGGCAGGTTCATCAATCTCAAGATAGTCTTATACTTGTGTGTACTGTCGTAATGCTGTTTTGACATTATTTGACATTATTGGAAATGTATTCTTACAACAGGGAAAACTTTTTCACAAGGTCCCCTGAGAAGAGATGATGTATAGTCTTCATGACCATTACTGAAGCCTACAGAAGCTGTATAAATGCTTTGTGTCACTTTACTAATTACATTTATCAAGAAATAAGTATTTCACAATAACATTACTTTGCACAACATAATTCAAGTTACTAAATAAAGAGGATTAGAAAATTAGAAGGCATGATTTACTTTGCATGTACAAAGACACAGTAAAAATTATTACAGCTGAATTAAATAATTGGCATGGCATTCCATTTGTCCCTTGCATCTTCATAATTCACTTGCCATCACTAAACAAACATTAAGAAACCAAATTTTTTTTGCTAATAGTATTCTCTACTGAACTGTTACTTGTTATAAACACCAATGGAAAATACCGCACGTCCCAGATAAAACTTACTCATGAGCATGTGATGTTAAAATTCTTTGGGAACATACCAGGGAGAAAGTAATGAATTAGAAGTCTCATCTGTTACATGAGAAAAATATAGCATGAAAAAAATGGCAATATTGTACAAAATTAAAATCATCATCCCATCAGTTTCCAAGGTGGGGGGCAAAAGCAGTTTTTATTCAATCCATTTTGGAGACATGGTAGACATTAGAATGATGAATACTAATTCTAGGCTTCCGTTCCCAGTTTTTCAAGTCTGTTCATGCTCCTGCTATTTGCTTTCAAGTGGTATGATATTTTAGACTACCATACCTCAAAAATAATGTGATGCAATGGGTGAGATAATTTTTTAATAAATGTAAATTACTAGATGTAAGTTTGACTTTCACATCACTACGCAAATAAATACTTTAACCCACACCGATAATAACAGTATCATCTAAGAAATTCTGATATTTTGACATTTTGCTGATTTTAAAATCTGAACCCATTCTTGTCTATACCTTCCAAATTATTTTTAATACAAAGGGGTTTTTTCCTTCTTTCCACCCTGTACTTGTTCCCATATGAAGTCCTCTTTTTGGATAATGATTTTATTCAATCTTCCCACATAGATTTAGAAAAGATGTGAAAGGAGTTGGGATAAAAAACTTAACTTTCTCCAGGTGAAGCAGAATGCAGGCCAGTAATACACTAACTCCCTGCCAGAATATAACGGCTGCTTCAACTTCCCTCTCAGCACCCACTCCAATATATGCCTGTGCTTCTGCTGACAATAATAACTAATATCTGCTATGTCATGTATTTCCTCCATACTACTGAAAGCAGCAGCACTTCTCTTCCCTTCTGTCCTTTTTTAAAGGGGGAGAAATCAATATGAGCAAATGAAGAGGTTACTCAGGTTTTTCAAGGATCATTATCCTTCAGAATCTTCACCAATAACGAATTACATCAGCTTGCCACAAGGCCTAGAAAATTAACTATGGAGAGGAAAAGGTACCATATGATCATCCTTTCCACTGAATAGCTGCATCAGTGAACGGACAAACCCATGTATTGGAGATACCATGGGTACATGGTAAGATTTGCCGCAATCCAGTCATGCAATCAAAACACAAACTCAGCTGTGTTTCCTGATTTATGGCATAAGTACTTTGAGAGGTTACCAGATGGCTGGAAGAAAACGTACTCACGTTTCTCCATCAAAAACAAAATAATGTTAACTAAAATCATTTCAGAGGGCCACAGACACCAGTTACATCGGCTTTCTCACTCTCAAACAATTTTCAAAGTTTGTGACATTTTGTCAAAATATTTATTCCTAACTAGAATGGTAATTTTTCCTACTGTGAAAATCTCAGAATGATTTTTAACAAGCAGTAAACATTCAACATCCAGTTTATAATTTAAAGTTTGTAACCATTTTTGGATGCAATGCTAAGGAACGTTATGTAAGTGTCTTTGTTTATGATTAAATCTCTTTAAAAATCGTTAAGTCCAAACCAAATGTATTTAGTTGAAATCAGTATCCAGGCAACACAAAGGTTCAGTAACAATGAGAAGACTGCCTTATTGTCCCAGTGGTCTCCTCATCTGCTAGATCATCCTAAGCCTGGAAATATAATAATCTAGGAAAAACATACTTGAATAACAAATTTCCTATGTATTCTGAAAAATTTATGATAGGGATGGTATCTGAATTAATATTAAACCAAGCCATCCTACATATAGGATAGAATTTAAATTCTGGTTTAATTAGATAAAACACACACAAATCTACTTTTTTACAACTTTGGCAGTACAGAAATCAAGTGAAGCAGAAGCTATCTGAGAATTCTGCCCAGAAAAATAACATCAGCTTGTTTAAGTACCCATTCTCACATGATGTCCTGCACATCTACACAGTGCTAGCAGGACAGAAACGGGCAGTAATAACATGCCTTGCTGCTCTTAACATAAGGATGAGTTAGTGACTAGCAGTTGACAGTGCTACAGAACAGATGGAAAATATAGAATCTAGTTCTCTGCATTAAACACTATCACAGATCACAGGAAGGGAGTTTTGCATTTACAGGTCCTCCAGGGTTGACCAGTAAGAGACTTTTTTTTTTTTTTTTTTTTTACAATGTGAAAACACCACCTGATTAAGTAAAATAACACTGATTTCAAAAGCTACTTATTTGGAGGGGGTTTCCCCCATTATTTCTTGAACAAAAAAACCTACCCCAGCTTTCAATCTTGCGAGTCATTTCCCTACTCTTAATTCCAGTCTGCCCCGTGGTAAACTGTAACTTTTCCTCAGTTCTGCTTTATTAATATTATGCCATCCTTACCTTTAGTATCTTTAATCCATTTTAATCTGGCTAAAATGTGAATTGCATACTCTAAAGGCTAATAACTAGGCTTTTTTTTGTTTTCTTTTAAATGAATCGCTTAGCACAAAGGAGGCCCACATCTTCCACTGAGGTTCCCAGCAGTTCCCATATTAGAGACAGTAATTCTCTCCACATTGCAGATGGCAAGTGTCCCAATGACAGACAGAGTCCTTTCAACCAGCACACTAGGGTGAATATAATGACACTCCTGGGAAGTGTTTCCTGTAAAATGTTGAGAAGTTGGCAGATGGAACAGAAGACTTTAAGACTAACTTTTTGCCATGAGTCAATTTGGAAGAATTATAGCAGCTATGAAAGCAAGCTCTCTGGAAGAAGAGCATTTCTAAAGACCTCTTCCAAGAGACAGTCAAAGTAGCCAGGACTCTGTGGAAAAAAAAAAAATATCATTGAGTCTATACCTTCTCTTACATTGCCCTGTTTTGTGTGTGTTTATTTGGTTTTTTCCTCCCCTGGTACTGTTACAGGGTAAACAGAACAAGAGTTTTTAAATTTGAGAATTTTACACACCTAGGAGGAAGACATAAGGTAATTTTATAGAAAGAACACCTCTAAGACTGTTCAACCCATCAATCTGTCATTCAGCATAAACACTGCTACAATATAAAAAGATACTTGCCTGCACTAGAATGTTGGGAATAGAAAACAGAGGAGCTATTATAAAAAAAAAAAAAAAAACCCACCCACCAAAAAACCAACACTATTTCTTAGGCAGTCACCTACAAGAGAAAAAAGTACATCACGGATCCAAGAGGTAAAACCTTCAATTCCATCTTGCTTACTCAGCTTCCCCTTACACAAACCTGGATCACATGTTCCTGAAGATAAAGACAGTAAGCACAGTTAGAAGAGACAACGCAGAGGGGCCCTACCCAAAGACTTGAAGAGTTCACCTAATGTTTCTGTTTTTCCACACCTGAAATCTCATTGGCACATATCACAAATTTGCATCCATCTCTGGAGTTCTGCTGCTCCATAAACCAGCAAATTTATTATATTCTTCTATATCATTTATGGCATTTTTAATCCCAATCTGGTTTAGAAGTAAAATTGATAATTTTCTTCATGTATGTTAGTAATGCCAGATACTAACAAAAAAGTTTGAAATGTTCATTTTATTCATCCATTATACTATTTCTTAAAAACATTAGAACAGCAGAGGGTTTGCATAATTATTTGCAGCAAATGTATAACTTGTTTTAGTTAGCAAAACACCCACCGCAATTTAAAAATGAAAACCAGGTTTATTTTCTATGACATGTTCTAGGTATAACCTATTGGAACATTTTGCTTTCTGTGAGGGCTATAAACCCAACTGCAGGATGCACACCTGATAATATCAGAAAACAGTGGACAAGTGACTCCATGATCTTCTAGTACAGACAATGTGAAATAGAAGGCACATTCTCCTGACCAGATGTAAGAAAGTGTAGCTACTTGTATAAAATCAGATACAAATCTTGAATCTCTGTTATCTTGCACCCTATATTATGCAATTGAAACTTGTGCAAAATAAGCAGAAACTACACTGCACTTACTCCACACTCACTTTCTGTATGTGCTAATGCCTGCAGCAAGGTGAAAGGGAGCAGGAGAAATAAAAATCACATTTACATTGCCAAATGTATGTGGAGAGGCCATTCTGTTAAGTTTCTTTATTTCTCAAAGTTCAGTTGAGCTTTTGTACACTTTATATTTTAGGCATTGTAAAGAAGATGTAGAACCTACCTTCATTTGAACACAACTTAAAAAGTCATTAAGAGAAAGACCGCAGATAAGACAGCGAGAAGGAAAGTACCAGACCAATGCATTAGCACTGAATTAACTGAAGGAAAAGAGAAAGGGCAAATTGCTTCTGATTTTATTCAGGAAACAGAGTTCCCAGAGGGCCAAGCTGTGCATAGCCGTTGTAATGGCTCCAATGGACCCCTCTATATGTGTACAATTACCATAGCACTAGGTAATTCACTCTGCATTTTCCCCAGTTAGTATCACTGCATCCTTTGTCTCATACAGACAACATGGATTACAAAGTAGCTGTTAATAATTTTATGAGCAAGTATCTTTTTCCCCCCCCCCAAGAATGAAGCCTTGTAACAGCGCCCAGAATGAGATATGTTCAATGGTTTCTTACACCTGTGGTGTTCAGTATATGCCCCAATGTCTTGTCATCTTTATTGCACACCACTGCCTTCCACCCACCAGCAGATCTCCTGCCCTGCCAGGTCCTCCCTCTGTAGCACCCAGCACTCCAGCACCTCACAGCTTCACAGGCACTGAAGAACCCCCATGGAGAAGCCCTCTGAGCTAAAAATGTCATTGCTTTAATTTACAAACAGAGAAAAGTACCCAAGACTAACTGAAAGTAAAAAGGAGTAACTTTGAGTGCCCAGCACACATTACCTGGGAGCAGCGCTTTTGGAATACTTACAATTAAACAACAATTCCCATGTTTGAAACACATCCAGTACTGCAGAAACATCAGAAACATGCACCTGTGAGCACTCCGCACTTTTCCAAACCAGGTATTTCACATGGGACAGTCAAGAACATATAACTGTCTATGAAGAGTCGCCCAGTGCTACACAGAAGTGGTGGAAGAACAGCAGCTACAGACACCAAGCCCTAAGGGTGGATGGTTTTATATTCCCACCATCCAGGCCAGCTCTCCAATCCGAGTAAACAGTCGAGCGCTTGGACATCCCAGAGACAGCTATGTAAGACACAATCTGATACATTCTGATTTTTAAAAACAAAGAATAAAACCTAAAATTCCAAGTTGAAAATATTTAGTCCGTATTTTTCTTTTGGAGAAAAAGGCTAGCAATAAATTTAATTTACCTAGCAGGCCATGAGTTGCTCTCATGGTAAAAGCAAACTATTGGACTTTGCTTAATGTAAGTAATTTTCTTGTATTTTTTGAGCAGACATAAATGTAGCTTCTACTCCCAGGGATGTGAAGTTTAAGATACAAATCTACTATGTGTTTTCATTTTTGGCTATATGGGGAAAAAAAGGGAAAAAAATACTTACAAATTTTACACACGCTTGATTTTTAAAATAATCTGAATTATGGATCAATCTATGCTAACACTGGCAGAAAGGCTTAAAAGGCAAAGGCAAGTTTTACAGACATGCAGACAAAAAGACAATTTTATCAGTGTCCTTGTTCATGCATTCACTGACAATTTTAAAACTGAACAAAAATCACTGTGCATCAATTTTGTGCAGGATGGGAACACTGAAATTTTTTTTGTTTACACTGTGGATTTGGGACAACTGAGGGCTGATAAATAGAAATTTATAACTTTGGAAGTTGTGGGTTTAAAGGCAGAGAAAACTCAAATCAATATTGCTGCTCTTTAATTCTGTGGTGTCTTAGCAAACACAGCATCCTCAAATACTATAGAGCCCAAGTCCAGAAAACATAACCTACGTGTTGATACTCCTCCCACAGTGGTCACAAGCAAGAACATCCATAAACTTTCCAAATAGATTCAGGGTCCTGAAACAAAATATTTGAAAGTCTTCCTTTTCAATTAATCAGTCAGACTTGAAGTCAAACTGAAGACAGACAATTAAAGAAAAGTGCTCACCTGAGGGCCTTTAATCATTGTTGGTGAGGAATTAATACAAAATTCTTCGTTTTATTATCCTTTATTTCTTACAGCCAGCTATTAATGAGACAAACCATAACAAACACCTAACATCTATTTAAACAGATAATGGTTTTCATTATGAAGAGAAGAACAAATCTCCCGTGCTAATTCATACAAGAGTATTTCAGAGAGTATTTTAGCAGTTTGGGGTCATAATGACATTGATATCTTGATATTCTTAGGTGGTTTTCTGAGAAATTTGGTAGATTTAAGAATGAGTCAAACTTTGGAATCAAGTCTGAACAGTATCAACCCTTACTGTGGCACATCTGCCTCCTCTGTTTTTTGTCATTAGGGGGCTCAACAGTGGAAAATTCAGTCTCAGAACAGGGTATACTTCAACATCAGACCCAACAACAATGCCTGGAACCAAAGCAAAGGCAGCACAAGCTGCACACACAAATCCTTGGAAAGTAATCTCAGTGTTCGCGGTTTAATATTTATTGACAGAGGGAGAAAAAAAACACCATCCGCACCGATGTCAGTACCTGACCTGGCGAACCGCAATACAGCTAACTGCACTGAAAACAGAGACCTGAATTCAGACGGAAAATAAATCTAGGTTTTTATCCATTCTGGGTGGGAAGAAGGCATGCCAAGCATATCCTTCGCTAAAACCCTCTGCAAACAGTGCTAGGCAGCAATGGTTTCTCACTTAAGCAAACAAAGACTCTTTCCAAGAGACACATCTTTGTTTCCTCGGACAGAAGCAGCACTTACCATAGCACATCTCAGTTTAACCTAGAAGCCTCAGTACAACGGTTGTTGACAACACAAGCAGGGAAGAGATACAAATCACTTCAAGCATGGTGAAGACTTAGCATCTTGAGAAGCAGCAAGGGGATGCTGTGACAATGCTAACACTTCTTAAAATTTGAAGTTGTTTGTGAATGTATTGTTGGCTTTAAAACATAAACTAATAGACTAAGAATTTCTCTCTACTTCAATCTCTCTTTTGTAGGGTTTTACAAAGCACAAACCACTGCATTATTGGTACTGTTGCAACTATGGAATACTTTTTGCACTATGCTCTCAAGCCGCATTGTGTGTCCTGATCACAGAGGAAAATTAAATAAATTCAAAAAATTAAGGATAAACCAAGCACAGGCCACCTAGGAAGACAGCCACAACAAAGGGTACCATTTCTGAAGAGATGCCTTTACACTACTGTAATTCCAACCCACTTCTCGAGCCCTAGCTTAGCTTAATTGACCAATGAAAACCCAAACACTGTATTGACGTGCATCTTTTAAATCACCATAACTCCATACGTGCATACGCAGGCACCTTATTTTAAGTTGGTCCATAAAGAAAGACTGCATGTACACCCCACCCCAATACACACTATATATTTTTCTTCCCAACTGACACAAGCAAGAATTACTCATGCACTCCAGGTATCTTCACACCGAGACGAACTATGCGAGATCACCATTACGTAAGCAACAGCAGAAGACAAATCTCCAATGTAAATGAATTCATGAAATCATTCATGTAAGAAAAGCCTTAAGAGTTACTAACAGTCTAAATACACAGCACAAGACAGACTCTGATAAGCATGCTCACTTGGTATTTACTTCTCTAAAAACTGAAAACTGAACCAGTTTCCACTCTTCTGCTGTGCTTTCCCCCTGTCATATGCACTGCTGTGGGACATTCTGCAAGTCACATAACCAGACTGTGTTCAGGCTTGCTTGTGATATTATAAATGAAGATCAATACCACAGGCTTTCACTGTAGATGATCTATTGTTGCATTGATTTGTAGGCCAAATATCTTTTGACTTGTTTGTACCAGTACATTGTAAAATCATGTGAATGAAATAAAACCTGTTTAGTCACACAACTAAAAAAAAATAATAATAATTGAAAAAATCTACAGTTTGTTTTTCTATTATGCCAAGTAACCCAAGGTGCTGTGTTTAAACATTCAGACACCTGCAAAAATACCCACACACCCTACACTGGAAAGATACGTGACTTTATTAAAATAAAAAGCTCATACTGGATTTCTTCTGAAATGCATAAACAATAACTTACTCATACCAGGTAAACAGAAAATGTAAACAACCTGAGAGATGTAACACAAAAAAAGAAAAACAACATTATTCTGACTACAGCTCCAAATGGATTTGGCATTTAATCACTTGTCAGAAGTTAAACACCTAAAACGAATTAAAAGAATACATCAGTGATCCATATTGCAGGACAAAATGAAAATAAAAATCAGAAATAAAGCGTCAGATGATCAGAAATTATCTGATGAGACTGAAAAGTTAGTTGACACAATAAAAGAAGAAATTACAGAAAAAAAACCCCATGCCCCAAACCCACAACATGATTTTTAACTAGATCGAAACCAGAGATGGTTTTAAAGGAGAAACTACCTCTACAATAAAATCCTGAGGTAGAAAATATTTACTGAAAGCAGCTGAGATATACATACAATGAAAGATATGGGAAATTACTGTGTGACCTACAGTGAAGCCACTGCATAGGAAAGATCACCTCCATACAGACGGGAAATTAAACCTGAGAAAGGTACAAACTATTCTGCAGTCCTCTCACAGAATGACTTCAAGCATTTATACTGTTGTAGGTTATGGATGCATTTTAAATTTATCTTTTGGTAGTTAGACATCACTAGAGGACAAATTAGGGAAAAAAGTCATACAAAAAGCAAGCATGGTTTTTTATTGTGAGGGTAAACAGCCACAGGAATATATTGCGAAAGAAAGTTACTAATTCATAACAGAATATTAGCTGCTTAGGGGTTTGGGCTGTTGTGCTTTCCAAGAGACATGACTTAGTTTAACTGCACATTAGCGGACTTGGTGTTGTCACCGAATATTCAACCTTAGATGCCTAAGACAATCTCTCACAGCAGAGAGGAATTACTGGGCAAAACTTTGGCTTCTGTTAACATGGGAAGTGAGACCAAAGAGCAGCGGTGGGCTCTCTGAGCCTTAGCAACCACAGCTAAATCTGTGACGTGCCTCAGAGACAGGTGCCATGGCACTTTCAGAAAGAGTGAAAAATAAGATGGGAAATGCTCATGTCAGGAGACAATATGTGCAGTTCAGGGAGCGCAGAAATGGCAAACTGTGTCTACTGTCACTGTTTCTAGATCGTTCTTCCAAATTCAAGATTTGACTTTAAAAAAGTGGTAGGTACAGCTGCCAGTTAAAATCAACAAGATCCTTAACTGCCAGGCAGTTCTGAGAATATCTTCATCGGAGCAAATACCACAGCAAAAGCCTTCCCAATGCAAAACTGTCTCCAAAGGTACAAAAAGCAAATCTCACAGGCTTTTAGTTGAGCAATCTGGAGATACTTAGCTCAGTTCAGAGTAGTGTGTCAAAATCTGCCCAAGCTATTATATTGTGCTAGTACACAGTAAAACTGAACTGCACTGAATAATAGAAGCCTGATCAAACCAGAAAAAACGATCATTAAAGACCATAATTTTGTACAGAGTAGCAACTGACCTCCATTCATTCATGCAACACTCTGCTCCTTGGTTCAATACGGATAATACAACCAATATCTTGTGGCTTCTACGAGTTGGGGTGGGGGGAATGCACCTCTGAAGCCATCAGGCTGGTGGTTTCTCTGTTTCTGACACAAGGGGCACTGCAATAGAATACAGGGAGGTGTTTCCACAAGACAAACTGGTGGGCAAGGACATTACCAGTAGGCACCAAAGAGCAAAAAAGCAACTAATGAGAATTTCTAGGGAAACAGACAGCGAGTGCATTTGTTACAACCCATATTTCTATAGGTTCATCCTACCATGTGAACTGCATTATTTACTGTACAAACAAGCTATGAGGATGAGAAATGAGAAATGGTATTTTTTCCTTATTATTAAAAGCTGCTACCTCGAAATCACCCCTGCTCAATACTCACCTTGTCCCTGATCAATACTGTGAAAAAAATTATTCAAATAACACTGCTCATTATTTTCCGAAGAAGCAGCAGCAATTTAGTGTTGAATTCATGCCTATCCTCTTGAAAACTTGCCAAACCTTTGAATACTGCAGACACCATTTGGGAATGAAGTATTTATTTCTTATCAATAGTTATTGTTTAAATGGAGCAGTAATGTAAATGCATCATTCTCCCTATTAGCCTAAGGATGTAAGAAGTATATCCAGCAGGGATGAGGGGAATACTCATGATCCCTCAGGGACACATGCATCCCACTTAACACAAATACACAGCCCAGTGGAGGAAAAAAAAAAAAAAAAAAAAGTGAAAAAAATGAAAAAAAGAAAAAAGATCACTGTCGAGGCCAAAGTTGAATACTTTTCTGCTCACTTACTTATATCTTAAAAATTTTTAAAAAAAGTATGCTTTTCCTTGCCCCCAATTTCAATGAAATATTATGTTACTTTCAGTATATACTACTTTTAATGGAGGTGCTCTGAATAATTTTCATCTGAAATCTTATATAAGGAAAAGGATCTATTACCAAACATTCTCAAAGTCACAACTAAAAGGAAACCTAAAAGCTTACATTTTTTCCTCCTGAAATTAACAGTTTTTTAGCCAACCTTGCATTTTTCAATTTTGTCTCCCAGGGATCTCCAAGCATTAAGTGCCATCACTGAAAGGCAGGAATTAGTGACCTCTCTTTTGGAACATCAGAAGCCCAGAGATGCTCACCACTCCGTTACAGCACAGTGCATCCTCGTACTTACAGACACTCTCATTTGCAGTGCACAGCTACCAACAAAAGCAGCTGTTGTTTTCTCTCTTCCTTAAATCTTTACAGGGAGTGTTACAAACCATGTCTGCTGCTTGATTGGAAAGTGAGCAGCAGCAGGTGCAATGCTGGTTTCTTTGCTGCCTGAGGAAATTCCCTTCATCTCATTGTCTTTCTAACTGCAAATTGGGAGCTTCAGGAAGAGCCTGTATTTGAATATTTGACTGGGAGGCAGCTAGCTTATTATCATAATTAATTTTAAGCAAATGGAGCGGCAGCAACTATCAATTTTTAGTTTTAATGAAATTCTTTTTTCTTATCGTCAAATTCAAGACAGCAGCCCACTATTAATCAACTCAGCAGCCTTTCATAGGTAAAAAAAAAAAATCCACCTTACAGTTCAACTTATTCTTTACAATAAAAATCAAATTAAAAATATCCATATTGCTTTTTTTTAAAAAAAAAAACAAATTTCAACTACTGGAATAAAAAAATATGTATTCCCGCACTGGAAAACTGGCAGCCAGCGCAACCACAGAAGGTCACACCTTGTATGTCCATCAGGCTGGCGTTGCCCATGACTTTTTTAATACTGAACCTTTTGTATTAGCCTACAAAACAAAAATTATTTATTTACAAATACATGCAGTAATATTTTCAGCTACAATTTACCGCTGTTTCCAGTACCAGAACTAGGGATCATCAATTAAAAGTTGCACACAGCATCTTCAGAACCAGAAGGTGACACTTCCCCATGCCCCCATCCACTTCAGCTGCAGAACTCAATTTGCTACCAAACTTGGCATCATCAGGCCTGAGTCTAATCCCCCCAAGTCACAAATCACTACAGCAGAGACAGCAAAAGTACATTCTTGTCCTCTTGCCTTGCTGTTATCGACCACTACTGGAGATAAAATACTGAGCTAAATGTACCCCTTGGTCTTCAGTTATTCCTTCAGTTATTTTTATATTCTTATGTAATCTATAGTAAATAAATAAATACAACACACAAAAGCATTGCAATTAAGGATAAAAGCAGTCTAGCTTACTTCACTGGAAGCACTGATGCAGAATACAGTAGAAGATTTTTAAAACACTTGTTAGCAAGAGCTGAAGCCTTAGAATAGCCTTTCTTTTGAGACAGCAAGCACTGCTTTAGCCTAGAATTAGCATTTCCTGAGTAAGGTAAACCTCTGAGATTAAATCAGAAATTTAAAGTGTAGTATCACATAATTTCTTTTAACTATTCCTTTTAAGGTATTATTTGCATATTTTAAGTCTACAGAGAAGGGGGGGGGGGGGGGGAGGGGGGGGAGCATATATCCACAAATGTAATATAGGGCCTCACAAAAAAAAATTCTATAAACCAGTAAGAGCAACTGGATACAGTTTTTATTGCTAATTTTACAGTGGCTTTCCATCACCTAAAGTGAACTAAATACTTGGACAATCTTATGTAAGCCATTTTAACTGTGAGTCATCTGTAAGTATGCTCTTGCATACTAAATAAGCTGAAAACAGTTGGTACTTCATGCTGAGTGACATCCCTGCTTTGCTTAAATCTTCAGATTCCATCCTCGCATGGTATTTCTGCTCGTTTTAGAAACAGTGTATTACAGGTTGAGTATTTTTGCTTCTGTTTGCCTTTTTTATTCACCGGTACAGATCAGCATTCAAATTTCAGGTGAGTCATTAAATCCAGGGAAAATGCCAATCCTGTTTCTCACTGGGACTTAACCACAACCATGAAAACATCTTTCATTCTTCTTCCAACCTAGTAATACCTGACAAGGCATCTGTGTGCTAACTCAACTAGGAAAAGACAGAAGATATAGCTAGAAAAGCATTCTTCACTGTACTGAATAAAAGGAAAAAAAAGAAAATCCTGACCTATGCAAAGCTAGCTTCCACAAAGAAAAAAATTCTGTTGTGTTAAACCATCAAATGTTTTTCTTACTCAAGCTTCCAACTACAAATTCACTGCTTTACCAGAACACAAAACGAAAAGGTCTTACTAAGGTAAGGTCTTATTAATTTATTGTTTTTTCATTATTTTCACCTGTACAAACAAATCACTATATGTAACAAGAACAATAAAATAATAAAAAAAAAACAAAGTGAATTCTCACTGTTTCCACAGAATAAACATTTCTAACAGAATAAACATATTCTAAGAACGAATTACCCTGACTCAAAATATTTAATCCAAAATCTCCTACAATAATTATAATATACTGAAGTTCAGGAAGGGAATCCAACAGATTACTAAAATTTAGGATTTTAGAGTGCAAATTAAGAATTTAAATTACGCTAGCATTAAGGACTCTTCTTTCTCATTGCATACATCTTCATGACTAAGGATAGTCATACTCTGTCACAGCAAACTGCAGTATGCTTTGACTCCTCATCCAGAAGGTACTTTGTATTTACGTAATACAGCTGCAAATAAATAACATTTTTAAAGCCCACTTTTAAGCACAAATAAAGCCCCATTTACCACCTGTATTAGTATGTATGCAGCACAGAATGACAAAACAAATCAATCTACATGAAACAAAACACATATTTCAGGTGCACAGAAGAAACAAACGTAAGAGTTTAAAATTACCTCCAAAGTCAATTTGCATCCCCTTGGAAACATTCTCTGAGAATTCCCATATTTACTCAATTCCACTTCCAACATATTTTTAGGCACTTGAGGAAATTCTAACTTAGGCCAACCACTACTTTCTTTTTAGGCACTTCAGGAAATTCTAACTTAGGCCAACCACTACTTTAATCAGAGCAGACCAAAAAACAAAACAAAAAAAAAACCAAACAAACCACAAAACACCAAACCCACACACCTCATTAGCCTGGCTTCCTTCTTCTAACTGACATGGAGAACCACGCAAAACACCAACCCCACACACCTCATTAGCCTGACTTCCTTCTTCTAACTGACATGGAGAACCATTTGGAATCAAATTAAACAATGTAGGGCACATACATCCATAAAGATTATATAGATGCTAAGCTTCCCTTCAGGTTTTACAGTACATGGCTGGAGCAGATCATCCATTAATACTGGAAACTGGGGACAGCTCCATGGACAAATCAGTTGCTGTTTCTGCTCACTTTTAATGAAATATTCTACTCAAATATTATTTTATGTGAGGATATGTAAGCTCCCCCACCACTCAGTAAAAGAGGACTCAACGCTTTCAAGTCTCCAGGATGCATGTTTTATAGTTATTACTTTGCTACACAATTACGCAGAATAATTGTTTTGTCCCCCCCTGCCATTTTCTCCTTTAAGAACGGCTTCTCAGAAAGAACTTCTTCCCAATCTTTTTATTCTGATATGCCACGAACACAGGAACCATAATATACGCTACTTTAAACTAAATATTACCAGTACAGACCAGGTCGTGTTTCAGATCAACCAGGCAACGACAATTTAGAACTTCCAATTCAATAACTGCAATGTTTTTTTTTTCCCAACTATGTTATTATTAGCAGTGTTGCACATTTTGTACAGAGACTTTCTGATATTTCTGATAATGACCATCAAATAAATTGCAAATAAAGTCACCTTTTTTTGTCCAGTCTTCTGTCCATTAGGCCTGGAACCTATGCACTGTCTTCCCGTGTCCTCCCACATAATGTCCATATTAGATCTCCTCACCCTCAATGGCATAGCTCTATATCCTAAGTCATCATAAGTCCAGAGGAGCCCAGAACAGACCCCAAGACATCCTCTGTGTCCCTGGGCACACTACTTCATTTCCCTGTCCATCTCATCTCGGTGTTTCTCTGCCTTGCCTGGCAGGAGCTGTGACTCACTGCGCTTTTGTACAGTGGTGCCCTCACCTCAGCTGAGCCCTCCAGGCACTATGTAATACAATCAATAATAATAATTAATTTTGTTCCTTGTTTCCTCTTGTCAGAGGAAAGTTCACAGCTGTTGGATACAACTGAATACACATTATAGCTCCTCAGGTTTGGCTCACTAGCAAAGATACCCATTCTTCCTCCAGCCTACCTATAACATCTTACCCAGTTGTTCAAGAAACTTATAGTAATTGGTTCTTTTTCTTCAAATTCTATCCCAAAATTCATTTCCTTCAGGTATACTTTGATTACTAGTCTAAGGTACCCTACGCTATTTCAAACCCAGGTATTTCAGAATTAAAATATAAATGTTACATGGAAAATTGTATTTTCCACATGTATATATTATCTCTTATCAAACTAAAGGGTGACAAGAAGTATTGGTCTGTACATGCAGCAGATCCTTCACTACAGATTGACACCTCTGACAATGGTTTAATTTCAATAGATTCCTATTGATACTAAACACAGGAAAATGTTCAGAAAAAACATCCATGCACCTTCATCCATACTCGTACACACACCCCCACACAAGCAGTCAAGAGTCCAACAAAGCCAGAGCTCTTTTGACAAGGCAGACCTCAAATCAAAATCAGTGTTTTCTGCCAGCACCAGTCATCAACAGTTCATTTGTGTTAGTCACTTAAACAGTGCAGCACCTACTGCTAGATGGAAAATACAAGTCTTTACCGTGTAACCGTCCCTAACACGACTTTTTAAAAGCCGCCGTTACAGATGCCTCTCACAGACCTGAGATGTGAAGGTGGAGAAATCACAGGCAACTTGTGCCATGTTGAGTACAGACACTATACTTCAAGCAAAACTGAGCCAAATTTGGGTTGAACCACCAGCAGGTTATCTACACTAGCACATCACATCACTACCACTTGGTTGCTGTCACCAAGGCAGCACCACATAAGAAACATTAAAACATCTTATCAAGATGTTAATGTCTTAGTACTGTGTCTAGCACTGAAACAGTGCCAAATGCAGCCAGATTTGTTATAACTTGCCTGACAGTTTAGGGACCCTGTTCTTAACCAGGAAACACTGATGAAAGAATTGAGTGGGACATGCAATACAATCTAAAGGATCTTTCATATAGCATTTTTCCCCTCGCACTGAACTCTTCTCTGAAGTGATTCATATAGCAGTTAGGTACTGTTCTTAAAGAATTATTTTCTTTAAATTTAACAGAGGACAATACAGCTTTACATTCTCTATGAAGAACGAGCACAACCAGACTAGTAGAGACAAAAAAAAAAGGACAAAAAGAAAGCCCACAAAGAAACATTAATGAAAAAGTATCCCTTAATGTTTGAATTCCTGAAGAGGTTTGAAGGAAGCTTCCTATTGAGAAAGAAGTTTTTTTATTTCAGCCTCATATTGTTTCTGGAAAACATAAAAAGCATGTGTCAAAAGGTCTTGTAATTCGCCACCGAATGTCCAGAGCTGGAATAAGGGTGACTTTGACTGAATTTGAATTCAGAACCTGCAAGAGTATTCTAATCACTGACCATTTTAAATCTGAATGTGAACAACTTTTCTTTATCATATTCTTCTAAGAGGGTACTTTTATTTATTATGGAAAAATCCTGCAGTCATGGTATATAGTTCAGTTCATGCTGTTGTAGACAATCCACACTTTGTTGCCTCAACCAATATAGGCTCTAAAACTATTGACAAGCCCTGAGGTGAGAGAGGCTGAAATCAAGAAATCACTTTTTTTTTTTCCTCTCTAGGGGGACGAACACTGGAATAAATTACCCCAATATGCTGTGGACTCTGGATCTGTGGAGATGTTCAAAAGCTAAATAGACTGGATGATCTTGAGAGGTCCCTTCCAACCTCAGTGATTCTGTGAGGAATACAAAAAAGTGCCAAATGTTGCATTAATAATAATTTTAACTATTCAGCCTGCAATAAACACCAAGAGAAACCCAGTTAAATTAAAACACCTGCTCAGTGCCCAGCAGCAGTCAAAATCAGCAAAACAATGATGGTTATAATTTGGACTTCACATTTTTGATCAATCAGTCTCCAGGCAATTCACAGCAACTTCATCTTCAAATTATAGATGGAAATCCGGGTGTGAATACACACACAGATTCACATCTTAGCAAATCCAGTTTTAGCAGCAGAAGTAGAAGATAGAGTGATTATGTGTCTTCAGCTTAGCTGAGGTTTTTTTATAGCTAAAGAGGGATCTGAGGGTTGTTTTATTTTCCAACAACAGTGTACTTAAGCTTCCTCTTCCGAAGATGGACTTCCAGAAATCAGGAGCCACATCTCCTTAGCCAATGTGCTGTTAACTAAACAACACTCACAGAATCACAGAATGTTAGAGATTGGAAGGGACCTCGAAAGATCATCCAGTCCAATCCCCCTGCCGGAGCAGGACACCTAGATCAGATCACACAGGAACGCATCCAGGCGGGCTTTGAATGTCTCCAGAGAAGGAGACTCCACAACCTCTCTGGGCAGCCTGTTCCAGTGCTCTGTCACCCTCACCGTGAAGAAGTTTTTTCTTATATTCGAGTGGAACCTCCTATGTTCCAGCTTGAACCCATTGCCCCTTGTCCTATCACTGGATGTCACAGAGAAGAGCCTGGCTCCATCCTCCCGACACTCACCCTTTACATATTTATAAATATATTTTGCAATACGACCCTCATTATCTTCATTCATAATCAGCAATAGCCATGGAGGTGCTTTCTACAGAAATTCCTAACCAAATATCAGGCTAGAGGGGCAAGAGTTAATCAAGGATTAAAATGATTTAAGTATTTCAAAGATCCCAAATTCCTTAAGCAACAAATAGCCTAAATCCGTAATACTTGTTCCACAGTTGATGTTTACAACCTCTTGGTAGCTAAACAAAGTGGCATTTAATTTTTCACAAGTGCCTGGGCTCCACTAACTGGCAAGCCCTCCCATCAGGTTTACCTCCAACCGATACAAAGAAAAAGCTAAACCAGAGAGAAAAATTAATACCATAATATTTGTTGTTTAAAAATCAATCCATATTTAAGTGAAATATTTAAGAGCAGTCATAAGTCACTACATTTGTCATGTTTTACAATTCTCTTCCAGGAAAGAAAAAATTACCTTTCTTCCTCTTGCAAACTCCAAGACTAAAAAAAATTGCATGATTCATCTCCTCTGTTTAGCCTGGTTTGCCAACAAAACCATGCCAGCTGAGCTGTGCAGCTAATGCACTGAAATGTACCAGAAGCAAGCAACAGAATTTCTAACGCCCAAAGTGTGAAGAATGGAGAAAAAAAAAAAAAAAAACACACAAAAAACCCACCACACCACACAAACAGAAAAAAACCCCCCCACCCACCACAAAAAAAAAAAAAAAAAAAAAAAAACAGAAAAAAAAAAAAAAAGAAAAAAAAAACCAAACAGAACAAAAAAAACAAACAGAAAAAAAAACCAAATAGAAAGAAAAAAGTTCATTCAAATCTTTTGAGAGGCTCAGTGGTTTGATAGTTCCCTTAAGCAACTTTAGTAACCTAACACGCTGTTAAAACACAAACAAAAGAACCCCAAACCCTCAAAATAAAAAACACCAAAAAAACCCCACACAGTCTAAAAATAATCCTTCTCCATATGAAAAGTCTTCAATTTAAAACAATACCAGAGAGGAAGGTTCTGCATTGCAAGTTGTGCCACAGTTTCATAGATGTCATGTCGACTAATCAGGTGGGAATGATACTTCTATCATCTAATCTTCAATAATATTAAAATCATAAAATAATAATATTAAATCATAAAAGATTTTTACAATGCTCATCTCTTTATGGCATGAAATCATTAATATGAAAATAGATTCCATTTTAAGAGAAAACTAAATCCAAATCAATAAATATATTAACCTTTAGTTCAGCAAGAGTTGGACCAAGAGAACAAAACAATGTATACCAGGAGGTCAGTTTTAAATGAGGGCAAGAGGTTTTTTATACATTCTTCCATTTTTCTCAACACCATCTTCTTCAAATCAAAAGACTACCATTTAGGACTCGCCCCTCCAGCTCTTCATAAAATAGATGTGTTTTTGAAAGAATTTAAAGTTTGAAAAATTCTTTCAATTCCAGATACGGGTTAGACACACACACACAAAAAAAAAAAAAACAAAACAAAAAAAAAACCACAACACCCATACATAAATCCCTACAAGGTCAAGAACAACCATGAATCAGCAACAAGAAAAACAGAGAGAAAAGCAAATAACGTATATTTTCAAGCAAATATCAATATCTGATTTTCTTTCTTCACTCTGATCCAAACCAACTCCTGCGTTTAAGCAGAAAAAGCAAGTGCTATACAACGTTTTAAGTAAGCATAGTCATGAGACCATGCCATCATTTGAAATAATTCCTTTCTGATAGCAGAGAAGCAAGACAACTGGAAAACAATGACTAATGAAGAATAAAATGTATGCAAGGGTGCACAGAAGCTTTGGTCCCACGTATGGAAAATTCAATAAGTACAGAGAGAAACTTAGAGACTATTTCAGCTGGAAATAAACCAGAGAAGGACTGTCACCAGGCACTGCCATGAAAATCATGTGTACCCAAAAACTGGTTGAAGGTCTTGCCATTTAAACCTTTCAGTTTTACTATAAGCCAGGAGTTGAAATTCTAGACTAGGCAGAGTAGAAAATTGTAAGTAGAAGGTAAAGACCTGAATATTCCTATGCCTATATATTTTCTCATTATATATTCTGCTGCGTTCCAAGTGCAAGGTGAATTTTTCTGATAAACCCAGAAAACTAGCAGACCCACTTTGCTGTTTACCTGCTCTCTACAATGAGCCTGAAAGTGTGCATAATTTTCACTATTTCGCCACTGCCATAGTTAACACAAGAGTCTGAAAGAGCAAAACTACACAGAAAGAGGCCAGCTCCATAAAGTGCTGACATTCCTAAAATAGGTTTTACTCCAAATAAAATCACACGAGAGTTTAAGATGTTTTAAAAATTTTGTGAACAAGATAGTTTCTTACCTTGAAGTATAATTGAAACTTTCTTCAATAACTGAACAAAGGCAATTGTACACACCTAAAAGCTTCAAGCCAAGACAGATCTCCAATCTTGTAATACAAAGCAGGAAAAAAAGATTTTTAAAAAGAAAAAGATATAAAGAAAAATATAACACTTAAAAGAGTACAAGAAATAATTAGGAAAAATAAGTGTTTTGTATGTATCAAGCACCTAAAAAGCAGTACTAGCCCACAGCATATATGACTTGCTGAGTATACTAAACAATATACGTAATCTCAAACCCAAATTAGAGCTGACTTTGGGTTCCATGGTTGACACAGTAGAATTTATGCTGGCCACAGCAAAAGCACACTGCTAACACAAATCACAAATGCTATTCTGCAAGAGCAACAGTTAGCTTCTTAACAAAGACTTCAAGGAGATTTGTTGAAAAATCTAGATTTCTTCTCAGAGAAGAGGGACACAGGACAGACTATTACCTCTGCTGAGTTAGACAAGATGGTACATCTGTGTGGCAAAGTTGGAACAGTTAATAATTAGATGTAAATATTTTGAAGGACAGTTAGTGTACACATTTTTAAACTAACGTGTAAAAGCCAGGTCACACACTTTTGCATAAGCAAGATAATAATTAATTGTGCTTAACATGGCAGACAAAGAGCACAGAAAAAGATAAGCATTCGACACATTTAGGCCGTTATATACAGCAGCACACAATGCTATTAGTGCAGGATTCAGCTCTGGTTAAAATCTAGAGGAGGTTTGACATTAACATCAGGGAGAACAGAACCAGACTTATAAAAAACATCTGTAGCCATATAGAGACCCTTGCAGTCATGGACCAACAAATTGATTTCTAAAATGTTTAATGGATGCATAGTAGATTATTCTACTAGATATGATACTAAAATCAATTAGTTTACATTCACATTGCAATATGATTTAAGCAATAGGTAAGAGAGACGGGGTTTTACTTGAAGCAGCCTTTGTAATAAAGGATTTGTTTTCAGGCTTCTGGCCAAAAAAAAAAAAAAAAAAATTGTACCATAAGTATTTTCTTCTAGCCTTTTGCTAATAAAATAACCCTTAACAACCTGTTATACCAACCTGCTTGTTTTATGCATTTCTTTCATTTAAATTATTTATTGCTCAGGCAGGGAAAATGGGATCCAGCTAGAAACTCTGAAAGGAATGTAAGGATTTTCTTCAGCTGATTACTCTGTTTAGAGGCATACAATAAGGGTACAAACCCTTTTCACTCACAGAACTCCTCATTGCCCCTCCCAATGAAACAAATTACTAGGGTACAGCTACCAGTAGCAAACTGTAACTTTTTAGTAAGAACTTACTACAACAAAGTGCGTTTCCCAAGCTCTAGACGTGGTTCCAATTGTCAAACTGTAATTCTGTAACAGACATAAATCATCATAAAAAAAACCCTCACTTATCAACAAGAAGTCACATAGGTACATAGAGAAGAAGTAATTCTGTTAGCGTTCACACTCCCACACCGGTCCACTACCCAATTAAACTCATTCCTTCACTGAATGCGTGTTCTGACCCACGTTAGTTTATTCTGTTAGTAACTCAAAAAGTGCAGCAAAGCCTTCCTATGTAAACAGAAATGCAAATGCCATGCACGGAAACAAATCTGCCCCCACCAAGCTCTGAAGGTTGAGCATTTCCCACACACTGTATTAACTGGATTACTTTACAGGATTACAGCTTCAGAAAACAGTCACAGCAACTCTCACCTAGAGGTTTTCTCAGCCAGCAGAAGGCACCTCTGTGCAGAGAGCCGGAGTAAACAACTCGTTAAGCCAGGCACAGGACTTACTTCTGCAGAGAAGTGATTTACCAAGCCTGAGCAGCAACCCCCGAAACAAATTGGTTCGGAAGGGAAGAATATTGTCACTGATGTTTTTTTAACTTTGCAGCTGTAAAGTAAAAAATAAACCATAGAACAGAAAGCAGAATAAAAAATGGGGATAAAACAGGAAGTGTCTCATTCTGCTTCACCAACAGATTTATAGTAGAAGGAAAGAAGAAATTCAGACCTCAGCTGCAGTCTCAGCTGACATACAAATTATAAACTAGAATTCAACTAGGTATCTCAAAACAAAAAAGAGCAATACATTACTTCTGACATATCAGAGTAAAGGGATGCCTGTAACATTATCAATACGGTATATCAACATTTCAGCTTATACACCTTTAAACCACATTCATTTAATTTTCAGCAGATTAAAACATGTATGAAAGCTCCTAAATGAAAAAATCTCAAAACAAAAAAGAGCAATACATTACTTCTGACATAATCAGAATAAAGGGATGCCTGTAACATTATCAATACAGTACATCAACATTTCAGCTTCATACACCTTTAAACCACATTCATTTAATTTTCAGCGGATTAAAACATGTATGAAAGCTCCTAAATGAAAAAAAAAAAAAAAATCTGCATTCTCAGTTGGCTCTAGTCAATAAATAGGTGTAAATAATTCAGTATTTAAAAATGCAGGTATACAGTTTTTATTGAATTGAGCCACATATTTCACCTAGAAAAAGATGCCTCCATTCACCTGTAGGAACATGAAAATCTAATTCTCACTACCTAATTACTCATTTTTCTCTTCCCACTCCATGGAAAATGAAAGTGTTTCTTTTTGTGTCTCAACTCAAGAGTTACATTACACTTCCTATGCAAAAGCATCTATTTTATTTTGGAGAAAAGCCAGGCAACAAGCTGTGCCTCTCAAGAGGATGGCAAAGCTCACCTATGAGATTTGACATCCCTCCCTCTTACATTCCATCCCTCTCCCGCTCTAGAAAAATTCTGTTCCTTTGAAATTAAGGATTTTGGAGTCCTTCAATACAAATGTTGTGGAGAAACAAGTATTACTGAAGTTCTCATTATAACCTCTCTCCTACTTAGTAAACTTGGTGTTGACATTTTTAATACACTTACTTTCTTGTTCTGAGAGAGGAAAAAAGAAAAAAACAAACTTGACTTTGCCCTTTGCCAGATCAACAAGAAATTAAAAAGAAAAAAGAAAGAAAGAAAGAAATCCCAAATTTAAGAGCCCCCTTCAGGAGGAACTACCCACTACGAATTTGAATGAATGCTTAAATTCATATCTAAAGACAACAGCAAGTTCTGCCACAGTCTTAGGTCAAAGCTGTGTCAATCAGGACATCACCTAATCAGGAAGAGCAATCAAACCCAATACCAAAAGACAGGGATCTCAGGGGTTATGGCAGAAAAAAGGAAGAGTGTGACAGAGATTAAGCAAAAGGTTTTGGACTTGGTAAGTTGAAAGTCCAAAGAAAAACAACTAACTGTAAATGAACCAGCAGACAGCATACAGAACAAATAAAGTACCCTTCTTGTATGAGATACTGCCAACAGATTTTAGAAATGGACTTCAAGGCATAACATAGCAAATAATATTCTGAAAGTATCCAAAGTCTCATAGCAAAACAAAATTTACAGGATGTCTCTACAAGAACCCTGGTCAGCTCAAAATGGAAATCAGGCCTTCACTGATGGCTTGTTTTGCAATCCCTTCTTTTTGTAAGCTTTAAGATTCTTCTTCCATCAAAATACCAATATCAAAAGTAGTAACTTTTAAAATGCATATTCACTACATTAGACATATTAAAAGTGATTAAAGAGTAAATAATGTCCAACGTATCTGACCAAGCTGTCAGACAATCATGGTAAGATCTAAGCGGAAACATCTTAGTATGTGAATCATTAAATCACAAGCTTACCCTACAGAAACTCAGTCAACAGTGATGGAACATCTATGGCATTTGAGAAGTTTTCTGGATTTACTTATGTAGCTATCACCCTCCTGCAACAACTATACTAGCACTTTTTTGCTCACAAGCTTTTCTAAAGGACTTGCTACATAATTCTAAGACTACAAGAAATTAAGCACACGTCTTATGTACACACCAATAAATACAGCTCTTAACCATGTTAGCCTCACTATTGCAGCATCGTGTTCAGATCTGTGACAGTACTACTTCACGGGTTCTTTGACTCAACGATCACATTTCAGCAATGTTATCTAACATTTTTGGCCCCGAAAATTCATACAGTGTTACTTCCACAGACTTTGATCTTTATCAGTTCCTTCATTAGAAGAGTTAGATCTCTTCAGCCATGCTTGCTAAGACAGTTCTCATGAACAAATCATTTCATGTCTGCGTGAACGTAGTACTGTGGTTCCTTCAGCTGTCTGTTGAACTAGCTAGTACGGGTCAAATCATGAGACATGTATGCACTCCACCTCCCTAGTACTCGCAACAAGGCTGTGCAAATGCACATAATTGTCTATCCATTAGCATCACAAAATCTCCTTCATAAACATGCATAAAATAGTCAAAAATATGAAGCCACATGATTGATGCTTATTTTCAGTCTAATCCTCAGTGTTAGAACCACACAGCATTCTCAGGACTGTTGCAGGGCTGAAGAATCCTCATCCATCTGTACAGGTATTTAGGTGGCTGCTATCACCATCAGAACCAAATGCTTTATCAAAGACTGCTGCAGGATGAAGGTCATGCATCCGTACAGATGTCCAATCATCTCGATCATTCTTACCTCTATGAGTTCTAATTAAATTATTCTACTTTGCAACTAGAAAACAAACACACTATAGGTGATTTTCAAATGGTTACAGCATGGCTACATTCCTGACGTACAATGAGGCTCAGTTATCAGTGAATGAATCTGTCCATCCAGCAGGTTACTGAGTCTTAAGCAGATCTATCCAATTACCTAGGCTTACTTTGAACACTCTTCAAATTCCTTTCATTCCTCCACCTAAACACCTAAGGAATTCTGCTTGGCCATCACAGGAATGGAAGATGCTCATACACCAAGGGAAATTATCTGGTATATTCAGCAAAGGAAGATACCTTCCTTTTTCCCCTTTAACCTTTTATGAAACCATAGAATGCATCCCACACAAAGCCCAGGCAGTCAGTTTTTCCAGCTTTGCCTGGTTTGGAAGGAAGAAACATAGCTGTAAGAGACAGCCATTTCTGGCTTGATTCCACTAAAATAACTCCACTTTCCGGCAATCCCCAGGAAAACTCAGGGACAGACAATGCAAATTTGGTGTTGTTTCCTTCCATCATTCCTTTCAAAGGATTTAAGCAGGGACATTCTTCAATTTCAGTGCACTGTTTTCACAGCAGGATTCCAGAGAAGTTTTCACAGAATTAGAGGGACAGGACATACCAGTGTTTGGAATTTGGTTCTGCCAGCTAATATCCATCAGATATCATTTCACACAATCAAGTTTAAAAAAAAAATCAGGTAATAGAAGTATGCTGTTATACAGCACTAATTATTCTGAAATCCTCTGGGAAGCTGCCTCGCAAAAGCTAATGATCTTGTAGCTCCTTCACTGTGGTCCTACATTGTTCAGAATATGAACAAAACCAAACCAAATAAACCAAAAAACCTGTCCTGAACTAAAAGGTCTTGCATGTTAAAAGCTAACCGATTCTTGCATCTTATGGAACGGTACCTTGTCAACTTTTGCCAAAGTCTCTCTGGGAAGTCTACTCCATTACTAAGTAACCTATTACAACCTATTACATTTACAACTTACTTCAAGCACGTGGTAATTATAAGGAAGTCATTCCTATGACAAACATTACAGTATGCCAGAACACTGAAGGAGTGAACCCATCTTTTTATTTAGAATTTAATGTGGCTGCTAGTGTGAGTGCTCCTACAAACACGTTAAGATTACTGTAAAACTGACCATTACAGCATTAAATTTAAACAGAAATTGCAACTGTCAAAGAAGCTAAAATGGCTCATGTTATGACACCTTACCTGCCACATCTTTCACTTTCAAACAGTAGGCACATAGATAGTAGTTTGTTTTTGTTGGGCAATTCTGAGAAGCTAAGGAAAGCTTCTACTGAATTACAGTAAACGCCTCAAACACGCATCGGTTCAAATCTATAGCTGAGTAACCATATCGTTGGGCTCCAGAAGCAGCAACATATTTGAAGAGCTTAAACCCTTCACCTGACAAGTTACACCACCATTATTATGTAAAAAATGACAAAGAAAAGCAAGAGTTCGTTCATAAGTGAATACACAATTAGTTAATGAATCTCACCCTTATTAACAAGGGAGCACGACATAAAACTAAACTGCAGTAAAAGCGTATGGGATTTCCTGCTAGCCTTCATTAGAAAACCAGGGTGATCTTTGCTGCGATGATGTTACAAGCAGTGGTTGCCCTAAGTTGCTCTATTTGTTACAATGAGAAGAAAGAAATACCACTGCTATGCCCCTGATGGGCACAGAATATTGCAGTAAGCTCCACATTGCTGTGGATGCCTTTAAAAGGCTTAAACTGTGACCTAAACCAGTTCCTTTATGCCTTTTCTCATTTACTGAGATGCATCAGGCACCAGGCAGCCTCTTCAAGAGGCCTTCCCTTCCCGGAGTGGTATAGACAACACCGCCAGACACAGCTTAAGTGCCATAGACTTGCAAACCACAGTATAGGTCTTCAGGAGAATACAGACAGAAAACTATGCCAGGCTATTCTTACTTTGCTACTGGGAGAAATTCCAGGGTATAACTCTGTCAATAATTAAAGTGCTCTCTTCTCACTTCCATCAGACCACAGTTAAGGTTTAAAAGGGGTGTTTTCAAGCTGTCTGAAGGACAAAGTAACAGGATTCACATTTCCGCTTTCATTAAAAGAAAATGCATTACTCTTACAGTTTTATCATTTTACTTGCCCCATTTTATAAAAGTGTCTATTAAAGCTTTTTAATCTAAATAAGCAAAAGCACTCACAAGATACTAGGACTAAAAGTCTGCCCTGGCTTTTACTTTCCCAGTAACTTTACTGCTTTGTTGGGGTTTTTTTTTTTACTACTTGTTCCTCAGGAGAATCATAACCTCTTCCTCCTACTTCAGAATAACGTTAATATTACTTCAAGAATTCATGTTA
Source organism: Pterocles gutturalis (assembly GCF_000699245.1). Classification (NCBI taxonomy): domain Eukaryota; kingdom Metazoa; phylum Chordata; class Aves; order Pterocliformes; family Pteroclidae; genus Pterocles; species Pterocles gutturalis. The sequence continues at coordinate 28,616 of NW_010111229.1, forward strand.
CGAATGCAAGTACATACAAACAAAGGAAAAAGTGAGACTAAATGAAATAGCTATCTATATAATGCATATGCATTAATTGGGACAAAATATAAGAAAATGAGGGTGCTAAGATTGTGTACTTCATTAGCTACTGCCTCTATTACCCTATGCTCAATGCTCTAGGAGAAAATTCAAACCAAGTAGCTCAATCAAGGCAGAACTCAGCTTCTGGTAGTTTTATATGTCAATAATAAGTTCCCACTCAAGAGATACAGAACTTTCCTTAAAAAAGAGGAGACCACTTTTGTTCAGAGATGAAGTCTAGAATGGTATCAACTGGAAAACATTACCCATTCAACCTTACAAATTATTTGTTTCGACAATTTGTTCTTTTGAGGAACTGTCCATTTGCAATCAATAGCAAAATTCTTGTTGATGATGGATAAAAGAGTAAGCCCCTCACCAATATAAAATACAAGCAGAAAATTGCCATAATTTTATTTGTACATTAGTACCATGAAAAGGACAGCCACCTCCAGAAATTCGTAAGAGCTTAATTTCCCAGAAGTGATGCACTAAGGGATTTATCACATAAGCCATAAATAGAATCTCCTAACAGCGTCATAGCTAGGAGCAATTCCAACCAGAAGACTGTATCTTCCCATGGAGTTTTGTAGTACTTTTCATAAACAAACCACCCGCATTTTCACGAGAATAACTATTATGCATGTTTATAGCCACTCTACCTGCAAACAAAGTCTGGATACGAAATCTTGCTTACACTGAAATCAATAGTTCTGCCTCCATACGGATCAGAGTTTCACTCTTGAGATCTTGAGCGGCACTTTACAGCGGTGATCATGAGACACATTAAAACATATGCAAAAAACAAATGGTTTTTTTTAAACTAGTGCTATAAAAAAATATTTTGTTATTTTGACTGATTTTTTATTTTAGCTATTCTTATCAAGACAATGTATAGAAGTAAATGTGTGGCACATAGCTATGACAGAATCTGAGCAGATTCTATGAGACCTCTGTAAGGCATTTGCCCGTAAGTGTTTACTAACGAGTAGAGATATTACTCCTGTGCACAAGTTAAGAAAATAAAAAAAGGTTCAGATAGCCACAATATAGGAGATACATTGCTGACTTCTTCCATCAATCACAGTTAAAAATCACAACCACTTCAGTAAGAGAAAGTTAAAATTCTTTCATTCACCCTGCGAGAATGTGTTCAAACTACAGTTCAAAGGTACTAGTACTATGACACGAAACAAAGCAAATGTATATAATTTAAGTTTTATTAGGAAGCATAGGAATACATATGCAGTTTCTGACTTTTCCATTGTCTTCCACACAAACCAAGCCTACTTTTTCAGTCAAATCAGGAAACTTTAAACAAAAGCCCAGGTGTAATTCAGAAAACAAAACCAACTCGGAGTTTTAACATGAAGCATCCATACCTCTAAAAATCAGAAGCAAAATATCTCTGTATTTTCAGTTTCATTCATGTACTTCTTGGATGCAGCCCACTGTTCATATTTCCCCACACAGTCAGTTTCAAATCTTTTACCTGGATTCAGAGAAACAATTCAACACATCCCTACCCCTGCACAAGACAGACTGGTGTACTTTCCTGAATTAGAATCAACCTGTGCACTTCCACACACCTATATAAGAGAAAAACCATCTTTACAATATGCCTGTAACAATAAAGCATTCAAATAGAGAAGTGAAAGGCAGACATAGCTTTTGAGACCGTTCTAAATCTTGGGTCAGAAATTAACTGGAATTCTCTCTTTGAGGTCTGTCCACAGCTTAAGCTCCTGCAATAGATCTTCCTCAGGCCTTCACGATGCTGAAGAGCACCATGCATCAAAACATCTTCAGACACTGACAGGAAGAGCAGCTCTCTGTATCTCGGAACATTAGTCAACCAACTCACAGGGCTAGCAGGAAACTTCGCTGGTAGACCAACTGTTTGCTACAGAGCTTCCTCAGCCTCCTTCTCACACATCTGATAAAGACAACTTCCAGATGCAGAACGCTGGACAAGACAGTACACAGACTAGACAACTGATTTTATCCAGTAATATCATTTTAATGGTGGTATAAAATGTTTGTCAAACAATTTTGGAATCAAAAAATTCATATACAAAATGTTCACATGTAATTCCCAAATAAGAAACGGACTACATGTCCTAGCTAAAACCCGTTCCCTACAAACAGCCTGTCCAGCTCAATTCCAAAATAGAATTTGAGATCATATTCAGTATCTGTACTGCAGTGCAGTGCCTTAGAGAGGAAGGTACAAATGCTGCAATCTCAGCTACGCCATTGCTCACATGAGCTGTTAAACAGTGGTCTCTTGTGCCAGTCCCTGGTGAATCTTCAGAAGTCACATACTGACAGGTATGAGAAATACTTTTTAAAATAAACAAAGGCTAGCCAAAGTGGTTTTTAGTGTTCTTTCCTTCTAAAATCACTCCTAATATCCAAGATTGCTTTTAAGCATTTTCTTCAGTGCATTCTGTCAGCCGTGTTTGTATGTTTGATGATTGCAGCTTCCAGAATCTAACAGAATTCAATAAACCCTCTTAAAGACAGGCAGTGTATGAAAAGCATCAAGGGATTTAAAAACGAATTTTAAAAAATAAATAATTTCTTTTTCTGTTCTGTTTTACCGAGAGATTCACATAACAATTCTTGTTATGTTCTTATGTTTAGTTACTTATTTTACAACAACCTTCAGATCTTGTTTTTCCAGGTTCCTTTGATGTCCTCTAATTTCACAGAATCTTCATTCAGGATGGCACCTAAGCATATGAATTTTAGGCAGATTTAAAGTTGTATTAATTGTTTAAATGCTGCCATAATGAGGAATATCTGGAACAGAAGTGGCTCTGGAATCATGGAATTCCTGTCCTTGAAATGTGACCATATGACATTCTTAATTTCAGAATGAAGAAAAATTCTTTGCCATAAACTCCATTCTTTTATTATCTGAAGTATTAAATCCCAGCACTGAGTGAGTAAAGTCTTTTGCATGTCAAACATGAATCCTAACTAATGCTTAACTTCATTTAAAAGTACTTCTCCAGTCTTGAAAAGTACCCTTATATTTTTCTCCGACAGTCACACTCTGAACAATTAAGTCCGTGTAGAAAATAAGGCAGCACAGGATGTTTAAACAAGCAAAAGATCCTATTTTACTGCAAGTTGCTAATTAAACAAATAAAAAAAAAGCCTTTGAATCTTTGGAAAAAAGGAAGATATAAAAGGAGACAATGACTCCAACGCACCTGGGGAAAATCCGCTGCTCACACTGATTATGCTTCTGATTTCTGACAGGCACGGCAGTCTTCACTGTCTCAGAGGACAGTGAGAAAGACCCATAACTCTGTCGTCCTTCCTTCAGTGTGTCCTGGTGGTGTCTCCTATACCATAAGCATCTAAAAGAAGACCTGCCTCTCATTTAAGAAACCTCACAACTCCAGAAAACCATTATGTACTGGCATCAGGAACATCCCAAGATCAAACAGCTAAATTACACATTTCTAATCACTCTTAGGTACATATTGTCCCAAAATTCAGGACACCTTTAACCAATATAAGGGATATTCACAGGCAGTATTTTGTTGAAATACTGCAATTGTTTTAATCCTATCACCAGCTTACCATCCTGCTCCACACAAAGGCCTTCCTTTATGAGAGTTCTGCACCACAAAAAAACAGTCCTTGCATATGTGCATTATGGAAGGAGACTATGCATTTAAGCAGAAACATTTTCTGTTCTCTTCTGGAACTCTGAATTACTTTCACTCTGATCAAATTACACATCCTAAAAAACCAAAAACAAACAAAAAACACCACCACCACCCAAACAAAAACCCAGGTCTCCATATTAACTATAAATGGTTTTGACTCTTGAATGTAAATACTAAACAATGAAAGTTTATTTTGTACACACCTTTCTCTTTTCTCATATGTAAAAAAAAAAAAATCCTTTACAGGGAAGAAATCCTCCCCAGACACACAACTAATAAAAGTAAGAGCAGGATATTTGCTCCTCTTCTCTCCTATTGCACAGCACGCATGCACTCAGTGGGAGAATGCACGTCCAAGCCTAAAACAGGCTACACATTACACAAGGTCACCTCCACCTGGAGTATTCAGCAAAGTAATGAGGGAGAAGCCTGTCTGTAGAGAAGCACGTAATTCACAGGACTATAGATTTCCCCAAAGGGAACTGAACAGCACAGAGCTGAATTCCAGTCTGTGTGAAGTTATCTCAAACAATGTAAGGACTGATGCTTCCAGAAATCCAGGGCATTAACAGGTTACGTTCACTTCTCAAGTCACGTATCAAACTCAACGTGTTCCCAAAAGAAGCAGAAATCCACCCTAGGAGGAAACTTGTAGGAGGAAATGCATGACACCACCTTAGCAAAAAAGTAAGAATAAAATAAGAGCAGCAAACGAAGAAGAGGAATCATTAGGCAAATAGAAATGAAGAGAAAAGGAAAAATAAATTGCCAATCAACATGTAGATGGAAAATAGAATTCAGTTTAGTAGCTTAATGCAAACAAAGGATAATTTTTATTGAGTAAAATATCATATTTCTCTTCAAATGTTAAAAACAAATATATTGTGTTTACGTAACAGAGTCAATAGTAAAGATGCTACAGTCATTTTGAAACATCAGAAAGATAACTCACAATTTTAGAAAGTTTATCAGGCCCTATCAAAAGAAGAAAATACACAGAGCACTGTTTACATGTAGTAGGCTTACAAATGTCACCATTAAGGTATTCAAAGCACAGAAAGCCTTTTCGCTTGCATAGGGTGTTATTTGAAAAGTTCTATTTCATCTTCCAAACCATTTATGAACCTGTCTGTCCCTAATTACTGGTTTAAAAATAAATAACTAAGAAGAGAAACTGCTGCAATTACCAGTAATATCCAATTTCCAGTGCTTTCTACCGATGCCATTCAGAAAGTTACACACATCTAGCTTTAGAGAATACTAATCAAAACTTTCTAAGAATAGATTGAAGGAAGACTCCATCAAAAATGTGTTAAAGCAACTGACTTTTCCAAGTAATGTTCATCACTTTGACAAAGCAGAAGGAAAAGAGGAAAAACCACTACCTACATACAACTACAGGTTAGAGAAAAGCGTGTTTGTTTCTCAGGCCTTTTTAGAGGAAAAACCACTACTTACATACAACTACAGGTTAGAGATTCAAAACGTCACACGAAAAGCGTGTTTGTTTCTCAGGCCTTTTTTATTTCACTACACAAAAAGCCTTCCCCATGCCTCAGTTTACCATATTCAAGGTCATTTTACCACCAGTACAACTTTGTAAAAAAATTTCAAGTATTGTCTAAGGCTGGGTTTGCCAAATCTGTATTGAGCCTGACGCACATTATCAGGAGTGCTGTTTTACATAACGGGCTGCTGCTGTCAGGTGCTGTAGTTTAACATTACTGTATATGTGCAGAGCAGTATTAGCATG
>NW_010111229.1:34156-35156 GCF_000699245.1 Pterocles gutturalis
CATGAGCCAAGCTTACTATCCAAACCTGCAGTAAGGCTGTCAGTGCAGAAGTCTTCCAAACATGTTTACCAGTGAGAAGTACTAATAATAAAACTCTCATAAATTGAGATGACAAATTATCTTTCAAAGAAGTATTTTCCTGTTTTAAGTGTTAGACCACACTAGAACAGAAGTCACATAACGCTGAGAGGAAAAAAAGTTGACAACCTTCATGCCAGTGTTGCGTAACAGCTGTATTCCCTGTAAAACCAGATTTTCTAAGGATTTTCAAACAAAAAAGAAAATAGGATGTATATCTATTATTTTACAGTTTCTGGCTGAAATAAACATAAGATGACTGAGATCCAGGATTCACAACGCTGCAAACAGCATACGAATATGCTTCACGTACACTACGTGGCTCGCTTTCCCCTCTTTTTATTTTTTTTTAATGTATTTTCTTACAAGACATTGATCGCGAACATTTTCTAGATCAGTCTGTACTAAATAAAAGGAAGCTAAGCTTTACCCTACAGTCTCAGTGGCTTTAGCTTTACTTATCAAACACCTCAGCAATTTTTCCTCAAACTGTGACAGCGTTTGTGTACGCCACCATTCAAACATGTCCATCTGCAAAACTTGCGAGGATTGTGCATATAAACAGCACTTGGGAGATGGCCCAGAAGGTAAATAAAAGCACTGCTTGAAGAAAAATAATTCACATAAGCATGAAATGGAGCAGTCCTGATGTATACGTTAAACTGAGGGAAGAAATGCTCTAGCGCCTTAACGTGCTTTGGACTGAAGAAAAAGAGAAGTGAAGAAAGGATGCTCAAAAAAAAAAAAAAAACCCAAATTAAACCGTATTAGTCTGTGCTCAGCGAGGAGAACGCCTGCAAGTTGGTGGAAACCTTGGCGGGGAGGGGGTGGGGTGGGAGAGGCGATGGTTTTTTTTCTTTTTTTTTTTCCCAATTCTATTTTTGCAAAACCAGTGTGATTGCAGCTTTCAAGCCGGGAAGGG
>NW_010111230.1:0-6681 GCF_000699245.1 Pterocles gutturalis
GACGATGGAGGGGCTCGTGCTGCCCTGTGTGGGCTGTGGGTCCTGACTCCATGGGACTGCGCAGCGGGTCGTGGTTGCCACCCCGGCACGCTGCTGTCCCGGTCGGTGGTCCATCTCTGCCTCCGGGTGGCCAGCACACTGGCTGTGTCTCAGAAGCTGGTTCAGCTTTTGCTGGAGCTGGTGGAAGAGCTGTGGATTTTTTAGCTCAGCTTGACCGAGCCGTGGGTGATGCCTGGTGGCTTCTCCATTCCACGGCTGACAACAAGGGGGGACAGGACGAGCCTCGCGCAGCAGCAGAGCAGCCAGCCAGCCCCAGGTCCGGCCAGCGCTGGTGCGGCGGAGGAGGGAGGGTGGCGGTGCTCAGCCCTGCACGCAGGCTCTCCAGCCCTGCTGGCCGCACACGCAGAAAACTGAAGGCAGCGACTAGACCTGTACCCAGTTCCTTTCCTTCCCGAGTTAGTCTGGTTACCCCATGGGGTTTATGAAACATGAGGGTAGATGCTCGCATCTTTTCCCACTCGCAGTTTTTGGATTACACAGAACAGCAGCTTCCGATTAGCCAAGAGTCACAAAAGCCCTGTGCAGTGCCAGCTACCAGCTGCTCAAACCCTTTGAGAGTCTCTGAGAAGCATCCGTGAGCAAACCCGCTCCATAGGCATCTTGTGCCAGCACGGGAGGGCAAGCTCTGGGACCGGTGCGCTGGAGGCAGGTGGAGCTGTGTTTGTCACCACCTAGTTGTGGTGGTGCTGGGGGTGGCAAGGCGCCGAGAAATGAGGTGGTGTGCTGGTGCCTCTGTAACCCTGTCCTGTTCCTTCACAGCAATTCTCAGCGCTGACTGAAGTGCTCTTCCACTTTCTAACGGAGCCCAAGGAGGTATGGGATGTGCAGAGTGCCCCGGAGAAGCTTGTGAATGCAGCTGTCTGGTGAGAAACACGCAGAGATAAGATTGTGTCGCAGAGATAAGATTGTGTCGCTGCTCTTTCTCTTGAGCAGGTAGAAAGGTTTCTGACTCAGCTCTCGGACTTTGCCACCATGAATAAAATCAGCTTGGGCCCCCTGAAGAACATTGTCAAAAGTATTCTTCTGGTACCAAACGGTAAGTGATACATTAGCATATGCTGCCCTGAGGCCAAACTCCTGCATGGTCCGTTCCTGCATGGTGCTAAAGTGTGTCTTCAGAAGGCAGTGGGCTTGGTTTGCACAATAAGTGCTGATGGGAGCTAATAAATGGCTTAGCATTTAAGAGAGAAAAATTCTCCTGTTGAAATATCCGTTTGGTGACTTGGGCTTTGTATTCTTTATGCGCTGCCTGCACACACATTTCCCAGGCTTAACAAAACTCATTTAAATATCTATGCATTAAATGCAAGCACAGCACAGCACCTGGTTTAACTTTTGCCTGTAAATCCACTTTGCCAGACCAGCGCAGCCTTACGTTGGCACTAAATCGTTGCTGGAACTTCCTAAGTGACCCAGTACTGTAACTCCTACAAGGACAAGCGCTGTTTGAGACAGGTAGGACAGTGCGCACACCTCTCTAGAGTGGGCTGGAAATCGCAGTAGTTCTAGGCTGTATGAAGGAGACATCTCTCCTTGCAGTCTTGTTTCAGAAAAACACTTTAGTGTCCAGCAGATTCTCATTCATAAATAGTGGGGAAGAGAGGCAGAGGGATTCACCTTGAATACCCCAGGCTCCAGCACTTTGGGAGATCACTCTGATGTTGTGGCTGCTGTTGGACTCGATAATGCATCAAACACCTCCACTGCACGTTCATCCCATTGATCCTCCCTGTTATTAATAGTCCTGTGCTGTTACCCTTCGATCCTGGGCTCCCCGTAGCTTCCTTCACAGCAGTGAAGCCCTGCCCCACTGTCTCCTGCATTTGGTCTAAATTTGTTCTGCTGCTTGGAGCCATTTCTTCTATCCAGGACTAGCAGTGAATGATTTCATTTCCTTTGTCTTGGGGGTGTTTAATGTGGACTCGGCCTTTTCTCCCTTCCTGATCCTGGCCTGGGTGCACTCCGTCTCCTCATTCCCGTTCCCGTGCGCTGGCTCCAGTCCCGTTGTAACTTGTCGTTAGCTCTGAGATGCCACAGACGGTACCGGAACATATTACAGCCGATCACTTTGCCTATGTGCTGCACAGACGGAAAGCCACGTGGGGCTGGCAGCCTCTTTGAATTTATGAGATTCCTGCTCTTGGCTTCAGAGACCAGAATCCTTGTAAACTTCCATGTGCTGCCTGTGCCCCAGAACAAAGGAGGCAGGCGCAGCGGGGGAAAGTGTTATATGCACACGTTCACACCCATAATCCAAAACACAGCAGGTAGGTCAAATTAGTAGCCTGCCAGCCTTACAGTTCTCCTTTAACAAGCAAAGCTTCTATGGGAGAGAAGGCAGCAACTTCAAAACACAACCGCTGCCGCCGTTTCCATGGCTACGTGCAGGGAAATCTCGCCCTCTCGCAGGCACTCCCCGAGCCCTGACTTTTAAAGCACTGGGCATCTGCAAAGACACCAGCAGGCACAACTGTATTTCCTATCTTGAGGAGCTGTGGTTTGTTTCAAAACACAGCCCAGGAACAGAGGCTTTCTCTTGCAGGGTCTCCGTCCCTGCGTTTATATGACTCAGTAAAGATTGGTTTGACTCAGTAAAAAGTGATTTTTCCTCCTTGGATTGTTTATTCAGGTGCCCTGAAGAGGAATTTGTCTTCTGAACAAGTCAGAGCAGATTTTATTGCTCTAGGTAGGTCACCTGACTTTCACTAAATAAAAGATAATTAATATTTATCACGTATAGTGATCTCCTTTGGTTTCTCCCACAGGCCTCAGTGAAGAGAAGGCCAGTTATTTTGCAGAACAGGTATTTATAATATATTTGTTGCTTGTTTCTAAGCTAACAAAATGACAGTCTTTGAGTAGGACCTTGTAAAACCCTGCTGTGCTGCTGAGACCTGTCAGCACTTTGGGTGTTTTCTTCAAAACCAGCTCAGAGTTTGGAACTGCAGATCCTCGGATAACTGAGGAATACTTTGTCTGGTGATACATCTGGTTTGCCGTGGCCTCTGCCTCCTCGGTTTAGTGGTTCCCGCACTTCTGTGTGGCTGCCATTTGATTGCTTTCCTGCTTAGCATGCTCAAGCCCCGGGGTCAGGCAGTTACACCAACACATGACATTTTGCGCAGATATTGTTACACTGATCCAGTGTTAGAACAAAAACAGCGAGTTTCTCTTACAGAAGTGACAAGGCAGATGGAAATCCTAGCAGGGCTCAGACAGCTCTGAAAGCCCTCCCGACCACGTTACGTTGCCCCTTTGCACACCTTTGCTTTGGGCTTCTGCCATCAGCCTGCCTCCTTTCTGACTGACGTTGAGATTGCAGGTAACATAAACAGAGGCCTCTCTGAACTGATTGCTTGTGTGTCTTTCGCTCTGGCAGTGGAAGGTGAATTCCCCCACCCTTACACGCCTGGCTGTTGGTCAGACGCTGATGATTAACCAGCTGATAGATATGGAGTGGAAGTTTGGAGGTAATAGAGCTAAAACATAAACTGGATGGGCTGGGAAACCCAACAGCAGCTCTCAGCTAAATAACTTCTTATTTCACAGTTTAGCTAACAGATTATCTCCCTTCTCTTCTTTCTGACTCACAGTGACTGCTGGGAGCAGCGAACTGGAAAAAGTGGGAAGTATCTTCTTACAGGTAAACCTCCTACATCAGAGAGTTCAAGTTGTAGTGCCGTTAAGGAACAAGCTCCGGCCGCGCTCGTGGGAAGCGCTGGCTGGGAGAGGAGCTAGAAGAAAGTGAGAGCTCATGGGAACGAGCTCTGCAACAGTGCATCTGCTTCAGTTTTCTGAGTCCGACTGCCAGCAGATAGCAGGCACGCTGCTATTTGTCTCTCTTCTGAAGACATCATGTAGCGCAGAAGCGTAGCCCACTCTGAAAAGCTGTTCAAAAAGCTCAGTCTAGCAAAGGTCACGCTATCTTGGGGAGGGAGGGGGAATGTGATCGTTTATGAAGACTTCCAGAGATCCTCCCAGTGCCTAAGGAATCTGTTCCTACAGCGACACTTCCCAAAAGCCTGTCCCAGACGCGTGTGCTTTGCAGCACTCTGCCCGCCTGCCACTCAGAGCACACCCCTGTGCTTCTGTCTTTTCATGGCGCTGAGAATACAGGTCTGTGCATTAAAATACCTTTGCTTTGTCTTCCCCTCAGCTGAAGCTGGTGATTAAAAAAGGGAGCCAAACGGAGAACGTGTATATGGGTGAGTTCGCAGTTCTGGAAAAGACGCCAGAATTCGAGTGTGTGGAAGCAGAGCAGCAGCTCAGAGCTGCCGGGTGTTGCTGGAGGTGGGGGAGCTTTGGGCGCAGACTCATCAGCGGTCACGGCAAGAGCATTGCTGGTGGGGGCTGGGGGCAAACTGCCCTGGCCGCTCCCTGCCGCAGTCACTCTGGGAGTATTTAGGAACACGGACTGTTGGGCAGTCCTCACATCGTTGCATAAGTTAATACAGATATGCCGGGGAGCCGTGAAAAGCGGTCAGAGCAGCATAGCAGATGAGGAAAGTAAGCGATTCCCAAGTGTGGGTTGCTGTGAGGAGAATCCTAGCCCAGAACCGCGCGCAGCCCCGCTGGCGTACAGAAACAGCTGCTGAGGGTCGTGGTGGTCTAATCCCACCTAGTTTAGGTGAACACGAGTTGCTCTGTGGTAGCACCGCAACAGCTCTTCCAATGCTGAAAATGTAACCTGAAATCTAAGACTTGATGCCTCGTGGTTTTTTTTCTGCAGAGTTAACTTTGCCGCAGTTCTACAGTTTTCTGCATGAAATGGAACGGGTCAAAACCAGTCTGGAGAGCTTCAGCTGAAACTGCATGGGCCTGAACCGACGTCTGTCCTGGATGTTTAATTTCTCCCCATGGGCCTGCAGATCTGCTCTTTGCCAGCTGACTCTGACACCCTGATAAGAGAAGATGAGGCTGTGCAATGAGCAGCCAAGAAAGACCCATCAATCCTTCAGAACCTAAACTTTGGCAAGTGTTTTGAAGCAGCTACAACTCCTTTCACCTCTTTTTTTTATACTCTTATGAGAAATTGTGGTCAGAAATATGTGGATACTTGTATTAAAATAGCAAATAAACCCATTCCTGCCCTGCTCCATTTGTATCAGAATCTGATTTTGTGAGAAAAGAGAATCAGAAGCAAAGAATCATTTTCAAAAGAATTAAGTAGAAAGGACAAGGGAAGCAAGGAGAGCATCTAACCTGGTGAGTCACGCAGGGCTCGCTCCCAAGCCTCTCACTTCCATTGCATTGAGAAATGGATTGATAACATCCTTCCCAATCGTGCCTCATTATAGAAAAGTATCTCCCTGGTAGATGATTTTAATTCTTAAACAACCAAACATCTGCCTCCACACACAGCAGAAAACACATCTCAGGGGTGATGATGCCTGTCGGTGGTGTGCTGGGCTCTGGCAAGCAGCTCTTTCCTCTGCAGTGTGAGCGACATTCAGGTCGATCCGGCCCGTTTCCTGGTGGACAAACACCCAAACCCCACGAAGCACCGTTAGCTCGACTCTTCAGTTGTCTAATGGTGGGGGTGAGCTCTTACTTGGGAAGCAGAGGGCTGCCCCCTGCCCAGAGGGGTAGAAGACATGACATTCACCGAGGTTCCTCCCGTGTCTGTGCTCCTCGGCAGCCCGAGCTGGCTGTGTCCTCCTCCCCCGGCTCAAAGCTCCCTGTCACAGCATGTTCCTTCCGCCGCCGGGATTTCCCGAGGTGTCCAGGACGCAGTTGGCAGTCACAGCGGAGGGAACAAACCACAGCACGTGGGGAGACACCGGTAAGATTCTCTGTTTCCAGCCTGCACCTGGACTCATTCACTGTCCCGTGGCACCATCCAGGACCAGCAGCGCCGCGGCTCCCTGGGTGTGCATCTGCTTCCAGTTAACGCTGGGCACAACGACGCAGGTTCTGGGAGGAAGGCGCCGCAAAGCTCCCTGCGGCTCACAGCTTACCCGCAGGTTTTCAGCTTGCAGAAACCCGGCGTTTTTCTGCATTGCATTTCCTGCAGCCCTGCATGAGTGACTGGAACCGATAACGGGCACAGGCTGGACTGGGAAACAGAGTGGGGAATCCTGCTGGCACACCCGGGGACAGTATTTGCATATTTATTTTCCCACGTATCAGGCCATTGACAACCGTTTCAAGCTTTGTCACATGATTATGGTAAAAATAAATAAATGAAAAATCCTCAAAAATAACGTCCTCTGAAATATTCTGTCTCCTTTTGGGTGGCAGGAGAAGCTATTTCAGGGAGGAAGAAAAGGTCTGGGCTGCTCTCTCGAGACAAAAGGGATTTTTTTTGCTTTACATTTTCTACCACACATTTTCTGCTGCTTGTTCCCATTTCTCCCCGCCCTCCCAGTGCCAGGGCGGCACCACTCAACCCTGTCCCCAGCGATGCCGGAGGAGATGCCAGGCTCAGCTGTGGGTCAGGAATCCGCCACCCCTGCTCCCACCCGGCTGGGATGGAGCCGCTCGGGGCTGACACGCCGCATCCCGCTGACCCCAAGCGCCGGGGTCACCTCCATGCTGCTCCGCAATCCCCACGGGCATCTCTGATCCGCAGCATCGGAGCACGCTGCCGGGACATGGCGTGACCTTCACGCTGCCACCAGC
>NW_010111231.1:0-20317 GCF_000699245.1 Pterocles gutturalis
GAGTCTCTTTTCGCTTTACCCCTTTAATTGTCTCCACTATCCCTGGGAGTTGCAGCAGGGGAGGTGAGAGAGTGGCTGGGGGGGGGTTTGGTGGCAGCTGGGTTTAATCCACAACACTCAGGAAGGACAGTACCATCACCAGCATTAAGTTCAGGTGTACCTTTCAGTATAGTAAGTGTATAATAGCATTTTAATGTTTCACAGAACTGATGTTTCATTTGTCATGGTATGCCACCAAATATCATAAAACTGTTTAAAACTTTGGAGAAAGTATTCAGCGAGTGTTGGATGGAAGACCAGGTCCAGGAAAGGTTATTTAGGGTACTGCAGATATTGGTAGTAGGACTCAGAGATCTAGTACTCCAGTGGTGCTTAAGAGTATTATGAACTAATCCTTTTTATGTCATTTGGCATTGCAGATGTTTAAAATTGCAGTACTGATGTAGCAGAAGAATATCGCCCATCACTTTTCATTTTGAAACAGAAGATGCATGAAACAAATGTACTTCCTTGAGAGACCACAGGGACTTGGGAGGTTTCCACTTCTGTTTCTCTTCCTTTCTGTGAGAACTGGGTTTTCTCATCCTTTGACAGGAATTACTCAAGCCCTTTGGAGTTACATCTGCTAATGGAACACAGATGCCTAGGAGAAAACCCACAGTCTCCCTAAGGTGTAACTCTGACACAAAATGATTGCTAAAGATTATTGTAGCAAAATGGTATTGTCTGCAGAATTCATGCCTAAATCAGCTGTTGGGGAAAAGACCAATATGTCTCTGGGCTCTTCTGCCCAGAGGGTCCTCCTTTTTGCTATGGTTCTCTTAGTTTCCTACTCTGGGGAAACAGCTGACATTAAGGATAATAAATGTAGCAACTCACACTTCTGTTAGTGAATAAGTCATATTAAAGATTCTCCCTCTGTGTGGGCAGATGAAGCTGGTCCTCATTAGAGGTTCAGAAGGAAAGATCAATGTATTAATTAATGTACTAGATAATGACAGCCAGTCTGATTTCAGGCTGTGGTCTAGCTGCAATATCTCATATGACAGTTCTTCTAGATTTAGTCAGCATTTGTTCCATTACAAGACTGTTCATACTCACAAATTTGAACAGGATTTTCCATTGTTAAGTATCCACATTAACAGCTTATATTCCTCCTGAGAAAAAGTACTTCTATCTGTTCATCACTGTATATAATTGACATAGCTCTAGTTACCTCAGTGCAAAATTGAAGATGAAACCCAGACAGAATTATTCCCCATATTCTTGTAGCAGTGTAGCTAAAATATTGAAAAATTGAAGTATTCCATTTACAATGACTCTTTGTTCAGCATTTTCTGTGGCCCTCTAAATCTTGATAAGTAAACAGGATAGGAAAAATTGTAGCTCTTGGCTCTCCAGCTGGACAAAAACATTTGTTTTTTTATTACTATTTTTCAAAACCTTAAAAGCTTATATGCACAAAGATGCCACTTTCTGAACTCTGAGACCTTCTCACAAAGGATAAATCTTGTGTGTATTGAAGATTGGGTTTGGATTTTGGATTCAGAAAATGAATGTTTATAAAGGCAGCAAGGACAGAGGGAGCTATGTGGCTGTTGAAAAGTTCACTTTAAATGTATTTTAACTGGTAATCTCAAGGCAAGATTTTTTTATCAGTTTTACCAGTAATGTTAACTTGTTTGGGTAATACTTTGTTAACTGTTTTTCAGACTTTTTCCCCATACATTTTTTCTTCACCTTAGTAACTGCTCAAACTGCTGCTTAGGCTTTGAAACCACTGACAGTCTGTTATGCTTTTTCAGATGTTGCTAAAATTCAATCTCATGTTCAATGATTGTCATTAGAAAAGAAATAATTTCTTAGATCCATTAATTTAAATGTACCTTGGCAAGAGCTGTTTATGACACAGTTATTAATATTCTCTTCTCATGTTGCTCATCTCTGAGTAAATACCAGCAAGTATTTTGGGATGCATATAATGAATGAGTACCAGGAGTACGCTTGGTTAATGAAAAAACACTAAAGGAAGAATTAAATGTCCTCTGCTGAGTGATACTCTTTTATCCAAGGAAAGGACAGCTGATGGGCCTGGATGGTGTCCACCTTAGCATCATTTAGTTCCTCACATTTGTAAGGGATTGTGCTTTTCTTGTTTGAGGCAGGAACAGCAGAACATTTTGTGCTATGATGTATCACTCACGGTCCTTCCTTTCCCTGCTATCCCTTACAGTCAGTGTTTTCTCTCCATTCTTCCCCTTCAACATTTCAGAGTATTGCAAGCAAGCAAGGTGCTTAGTGTAGAAAATGGAGAGGAATAAACTAGAGGTCTAAATTGTTGTGGATACACTTCAGATGGGAAGAACTGAGTTTGATACTGACCCATTTTCTGAGTCTGAGTTGGACTAAGAGCCTCAGAAAATACATACCCATCCCTCCGTCAGCAGGAGCAGCTCAAGTTCTCATGCTGTTTTTCTGGGGCCAGGCAGGGACAGGCAGGCTGGTGGTGCCCCATAGCATTGGGCCATAACATTGCAGTTAAAGACAAATGTATTTTTTCGGCTTGTTCCCCACCAAGAGGAAAACACTATGGGTGTAAATAAGACCAAGAAACTATTTGCATTGCTGGGGATGTCCACTTACAGATAACCCCAGTGAAGAGATGGGCATGCACACTGTCAAGCAACAGTTGCCGAGCACTGACAGAAAGGTGGCACCTGTGGCATGTTGTGGAATAATATTACTTCTTTTAATCTTGCAAAAGAATCTATTGGGATGAAAGGGATATACAAAACTATGGGTGAGTTTCCAGAGGAAGAAGAGATTTTGTCAGTATTTGACATTGGCACAGGTAGTCTTCTTTAAGGTTGTCTGTACTTGCTTGTGTACCATTTGCACAACATTACAGGCAACAGCACAAAAGTGTAAGTGATTGAGACAAGGTGAGCATTCTCGAGCTCTGCCTCTTCCATGCTCCATTATATGCATACGTTATATTGATTTTAGTCTGATTAATTAGGTGACTTTTTGGATTTCCAATATTTCACTGTTAGCTAGTCTCCTGAGAGCAGAGAAGGATGTACTTATTATCACGCATCTAAGAGAAATTATTAATTTACCAGAGCAGATTGTGACTCCCAGTGGAGTCATCACATGCTTCAAAACAATGTATTGGAAAAGCTTCCTAAAGTGAAAGTGTCAGAGTGCCAATTTGTTCCCGAATCTTGGTAACCTGCCACAGATGGATGCCACTGGATTCATTAACGTAGCATGTTGACTATAGAAAGAAAAAAATAAATTAAGATTATTCATGTCCACCTAATTAGCATTTTTCCACAACACACTTTTTTCCTGTTGATCTTTGAAGGCTAAAAGAAGGTGTGGTGTGCCAGACAGTAAAGAATACACAGTTTATGTGAGGTGAGTGTCTTTTTAAAAAACAAAACCTGTAATAGAGCTTGTCCATTGTTTCTTTATCTTTCCCCCCACTCTTCTATCAGCAGTATTGGAAGTTTAAGAAAGAAATTCCTTAATCCAGTTATTTCTCAATAACTGCTCTCCACGAGGAGACTAGAGCTCTTCACATAATAAGCATGTAGGAATGCAGTGTATTGTATTTTCCAGTTTATAAAGTGTAAAGAATTGAGCGAGCCGTTCTACTACTGATGGCAGCTCTGTGCCATGTACTTCTCCATCTTCATAGATGTGCAAGCCACACACTAAGACAAAGATGCTAGTTTCTGACTGCTTTTTGGTGAAATGCACCTTTGCTCTATCCCCCTTGCACAACGTTCAAAATTAAGTGGGGAAAAAATTTTGTGTAACCTTGTTTGATTTCATTATCCGCGTTTTTCACACAAACTACTCAGCCATATGCACCATATGCTAAACGATGTGTAGGGATTTCTACCTCAGAACTGAATGCTTCAAACAATGTAGCTTCAGATGTTACATGGGAAAACTGCAATTGTCTTGGCTAATTTTTTTTTGGATTTATGAAGAGTGACTAATTTTCCCTATCCACACAGATTTGCTGAAGTTTCTTATTACCTTTTAGCCAAAGTGTGCCACGGAGCCTTCCTCCTGATTTGAGGCATCAACCAATGATTAGGGACAATGTAACACATGATGCTTTCTCTTCACTGACCATGTCCCTGAGGGAAAATTTGCTTATAGAGAGTCATCTGACTCACAGAAAATTCTGTCTGTAAGCTCATTTCTGTCCAGAATATTAATTTTTCAAGATCTGGAGACAGATATCACCAGGCTGAAGGGAACTAGTGAGGAATGGAGAAGCAGTTTAATGAGACAAAGCAGATGAACATGGGTTGTTTGATGGTTTTAATTTTTCCCTGGATAGCTTTTGTGTAGGACTTTGATTCGGGTGAGATTACCTGCAGATTTCAGATGTGTGACCAAACTTTTTTCAGAGCTTGGTAGACTGTTAGATCTGACAGTTTTATTTCAGTAAGGTCCAGGTTTTCTGCAGCCACTTATCTCCTTATCTCCTCTGTAGTTTCCACTCCAAAGTTGCTGAGCAGCTTGTGGAGCATGTGGCTTTGTTCTGTTTTTTTAAAAAAATTCTTTTAGCCTTTAATGCAGTGGAAACTGGGAATGATACTGTGACATTTTCCCTGCAAGCCTCACATTTAACCATGACACCCTCCTGATGTCTGTGTTGTGAACCCTCTGTCTGACTGGTGTGACTGAAATGTAGCCTGTTCTGTTACCCTGTGAGGTATAGGAGTATGTACTAAGGAGGCAGAGTTTTATTGAGGTAACCCAGTATATAGATTCTTTTTTAGGTGAGCAATGTCATGCTCCTCCAGTTACATTAAATCCCACTCAAAGCTCAGTTATGGCAGAACGCAAATACAAGCATTTATTCACAACATCCAAACCAGCACAGTTACAAATCATTACAAAAAGATACACACACAGAACTGAAAGAAAAGTTTCCTAGTGTACTTCAGGCAAGGTTATGTAAGAAAAGTCTTTCTCCCTGATTCATGTAATACTATGTATGTTTTGAGAAGTTATCATTTGGGGCTTGGATCTTTGCCTTCTGTCTCAGATTGCCTCTGCTCAGTAGCCTTCCCATGAAATCTTTACCATTACAACTTCTTTTAGCTTCCAACAGGGAAACACCTTCACAGTGCATCTTCTGTCACTCCTATGTTTCCACTTGCTCCTCTTCCTACCCCTTGGTGGAGTGTTAGCTCTCCTCCCCTTCAGTCTTTCAAGGACATCCAGGCATACCTGCTTTTTTGCTCCAAAACTTATGTCAGTCCACGTTTATGCAGGAGATAATCAGGCCATTCTTCTGAATGAAAACCAGAATTGTTTCCCCTTCTTCAATATGTATGCATTGCTTTGCTAGCCAAGAGGTTGCTGCCTATGTATAACTAGCTAGTAGACAACACTTTCCTTCAGTGAGTAAAATTATTTCCTCCTGTCTTTAATGACTGCTTGCCCTGATTCCATGTGGAACGCAGCTTTTACTGCACTTTGTATTCTGTATCAATCTGTACATTAAAACTATAATTGACATACTTATACTTAGGTGTTTTGACATACTTAGGTGTTTTCCTGCATCTCATTATTGGCTAAGTCCTGCCTGGACTGACAATGAATTTTGGTGACTGATCTCCAACCTTCTACTCCAAAGCATACAATTGTACATACTAATGCTCTTACATTTAAAAAAAACAAAAAACCATTTATATCTGTATTATCCCAAGAACATTACTATATTGGGAGAGATGTAAAGACTGAGTTGTGCTTTTTAAAATTATAATAATGGAGTGACATTTGATCAAGTTAAATAAAAATATTGGAAACTTTGTAAAAAGTTGCATTTTGAAGATTTGACAGACCAATTACCATCAAAAACACATTGAATGGTGGTAATACAATCTTGTATTTCATATTTGTAAATGGCAGGTCTTCTCCGAAGTGATACGAGTACTGTTGAAAAACAGCTTAAGATGATAGGAAAATGGTATTTGTGAGACAGAGCCAAAAGAATAATTGATACTGGAGACTTTGATGAAAGTGAGGTTAAACTCATCAAGCAGCGACATACCTTTTTTCAGTTTTTGTTTAAATGTACTAAGCAAAATTGACTTGACTCCAAAGAGATTCTTCTACCTAGTCAGTAGCATCCCAAAATTCATGCTTCTTGATGAGCCAGAAGAATGAGTCACTGTGCCATCATTAATTTAGTATACACGTTTATTGACCTTGATTCCTCAAAACACAGTTGATATCCAGTTTAGGACATGCAACTGAATCCCACTAAAGTTGCTGTAAGTGTGTGTTTAAATGTCTTTTGCTAGTAAAGATGGACAGAAACCTTGCTGATCTGCTTTTGAGAACTTGCACTTCCTTTCCATCCTCTAAAAGTTGACATCCCTACAGCTGTTTCAGCCCTGAACGGGTTAGGGATTTTCAGAAGATGCTGTCTTCTAGATAGTCTTTGCTTTTTTGGGAACATAAGTCCTCTACTTGAAGCATAATTCCTAGAAGAATTAAGCTCCTGACAGCACAAGTGGCTGAATGCAAATTTTAATTTTCTCCTGACACTGCTGGGCAATCCACTGTGTATGCATGTGCCTTCCCAGTAATGAAGAGAGAGGTTTGATAGTTAATTGCCTCTCTGCCAGGGCTCTGACAAGGCTTGAAGATTCCTCTTCACTATTTCACTGCCCTGAAAGGTCTCTCATTTAATATATCGGCTACCTCAAAAGTGAGTAACTGTACAAGCATTTCACTTCAGCCTTCTTGACTCCTTGAGATACTTGTCCCAAATACATATGACAGGAAACCTCAACCAATGACATCTTTTTCTTCATGGGAACTCAATACAAAAATGGAGAAAAATGTGGAAAATTAATATAGGGGGTTTTTTTAACTTTGTTTAATGCACTCAGAAAGTATCTGCAACATTTACACAGTTCTACTGCTAAGTCTTCATCTTATTCTGTGCAGAGATCAAATTTAACAATTTCATGGATTTG
Organism: Pterocles gutturalis; assembly: GCF_000699245.1. NCBI lineage: Eukaryota > Metazoa > Chordata > Aves > Pterocliformes > Pteroclidae > Pterocles > Pterocles gutturalis. The sequence goes on from NW_010111231.1 coordinate 7,020, forward strand.
AAGGAAGGAACACAGTTTCATAATAGATAAAACTGATCTTCTGCATCAAAACAGCTAATGGGTGCTGATAGCTGTGCATGAACTTTGTGTGAGGCATCATGATTATCACATTATCCGTTCCCAAATCATCTGCATTTATTTCCTTATGACAGTCTTTTTCTCTTCATTTAATGGTAAGAAAAATGAGGGAAAATAGCTGGAGTTTTTCCTCAATGAGACTAATTTTTCAAGAGCAAAAGGTAAATCACATTTTTTCCTCAAATAAAAAAAATCTCAGAATATATCAAATGAAAAGAAAATCTTCTACCTCTTGCCCCAGAAAAGTGCAACATCCACTATTTTTATCCCTTTTCAGAGTAGTTCAATCTGAAGCCTGTTATAATTGCCAAGTTAATTATCAGCCTCAGCAGAAGCTAGACGTTAAATTGGGCCATACAGGCTGAGGATTTAACTCACAGATAGCCTTCAAATGGAATGACTGTGACAATTTCTGTGGAAGAAGGCAGGTGGCAGTGCATCTATATTACATAGTTTTCTAATCAAGCTGGCAGACAATGTCACTTTTATAGACCTAATAGCTCAGCACCTCTCTTGAGCAGTACATCCACATGTGTGAAAGGCTCTTGAAAGAAGAGATAATTGTACAAGAGGCAAATTCACCTATCCTGACACCTCCAATAGTAAATAATTTTGCAACCAATGTCATTGCTTTTTAGTAGGTGTGTTTGCAAAAAAAGTCTTCCATACCGCACTAAGAATTTGCAGGATCTATTCCTAAAGTGAGTTTTTTCCAAATACAGGCATATAATAATGATGCACTGTGTCACAATTCTCAGTATTACTGGATAAAGCAGAATTATTTATTTACTTTGTGATCTAATATTTAAGACATGGATACAGAGAGAGAGAAATTGCCAACACAAAAATAATTTTCTTCCAAATTTAGCACTTTGCAAGGGAGATAATGGAAAATGTGAAATTGGTATGTATTCTATTATTGAAGAAACAGAATACTTCATTAATAGACAGTGCTGAGTGAAAGACACGTAAAGTATCCATAAATATTAGTTGATGCTTGATATGTATCATTTTAACCTAATATTTCTCTTGAACAGCAGCCTTATGACAGAGGTTATCATTAAAATACTCTCTTCTCCACTTAATAAAATGGTTTACATCTTTTTTTCTAACTACTGTTATCATCCTGAATTAAATCTCTGACAGCACGCTGGATGCCACACATCACAGAAAATTCAGTTCCTTTCCCTGAAAAGCTTACAGCCTGATTAAGCTGACATTAAAATCAATGTAGATCTGTTCATTAACTTGAGAGAAAGAGACTGATTACATCGGTCCAGATTCAGAGTTAAGGATCACAGCCACGTACCACTTTGAATGTCAGCTTCAGTGAACAGAAGTACAAGATGACACCCAGCAAACTGTTCTTTGCAAGTGAAACACCCATCAAAAGCACTTTTTTCTCCCCACTCAAAGATGATTTCCACAGAAAAAGTAGGATGCTTTTCAGCAATACTTCCTGAGTTCAGCACAAGCAGAGCAAAATACAAGACTTCCAATGAGGCTGGAGAGATTCTGCTTGGCTCGCTCAGCCTTCAGGATCAGCAAAAGAGGCCTGATCCTGAAAGGGATCCTTTCATACTTGCAGTTTAGTTTCAACAAAGCAAGCATGGAAACTTATTCCAGAAAGACACTACTTCTTACATGTATTGTCCGTTTTTAGAAAACATCCATAAGATTTGCTAACGGCTATTTAAGTAATTTCTATCCCATTTGATGGGAAAAACCGGAGCTAACTAATAGCCATGAACTAAATATGTTTGCCTATTGTTAAAACAGATATTTTTTCCCCATCTGACTGCAAACTAGATTGTATTGGAACCCTTAGTTTGTGCCAAACCAGCAGGAGGTAGGGTTTTTCATTAAAAATTTAGGTAGTACAGAATTCTTCAAAGATCTTCAGGAACTACAATCCCACAGCATGCGAAAATATTGTAGGCAAAAGAAAAAAAACCACTATAATAAAAGTACCAGCTGTAATAATGTTTATTAAGCTTACGATGAACCCAAGGCCTTTTTTCTGCTAAATACTGTTTCCAACATGAAAGTAAAAGACAGTGACTACAACAAAGACTTTAAATAATAGACAAGACAGCAAATGGACACAGACAGATGGGAAGGAGTATAAAGAGGCAAATACTATCAGTCAGCTTGCCTGGCAGTTGTCTCAGTACACCAAGAGCTTAACCAGAGTTATTCTGCGGGTGGGTGTTTTTATTTGGGGAGAGGGTGGGTGTTTTTTGCATTTTTTTTAACATATGTATTATTGCAGTTGAAGGTATGAAAGCAACTGGAAAGAGGATAATGAGGTCTCCAGATGTTTACAGGGAGAATTGAGGGCGCAGATAATCACACAATGTCATTTCTACCTTCCCCTCTAAGGATTTGTGTCAGTTTTAGTGGGTTATAAACTCAATAAGCAAGTAACTGGCTTCAGACCTTTCTGCTTCATATTATACACCTACCTTCATTTTAGTGAAGTTCAGTTCGGAGAATTTTAATTGCAAGAGGTTTTGGTAATGTGGGTGAGGTGTATGTTACCTGTAAAACTAAACATCGTAATGTAAAGAAGTGTTCAGACTAAGGGTCTTGTGGTATCAAATATGTACTGGATTTAACGTGTATTGATGGGTCATTACTATCTTCAAAAGCACATTTTCCCTTAATAGTCTTTCTACAATATAAAATTTTCATATTCTTCACTCTGTAATATGTCCTTTCTGAATACATAATTTCTCATATTGCGAGATGCTGAAACTTGATGTAAAAATTATGCACCAGCTATATCACTAATAAAAAAATACAACAATCTTCTGCTATTCTGGCCAGGCTAGTGGCTCCAGTACATGCTAATTTACAATAATACTTTCACAAAACTCATCTTTGAACAAAGTTCAAAATAGAACAGTAAATAATGTTGATTTCCAAGTGTACTGAATATTTTTTTTTTGCTTATCAACTTAAAATGGCTATTTTAAAATAATTCTAGCTGTTTCTTAATGCATTTATTAATTTGGATATTGTTTAAAATGTATCTAGAAAAATGTTTTTTTATTTTGTTAATTTGTAAGAACTTTTCAAATTTTTTTCAGGTTTGCAATGAGCTTGACGGAAAATTGTGGAAGAGAAACCTAGCCATGGCCTACAATCACTCTTGTACCAAACCTGAAATTTAATGAAAGATATGGAATGGTTTATGATATGGGAAGAAAACATTACACAAAATAATCTGAAGACAATCGCATAGTGTTAGCATAATAAGGATGACTGAAACAGGGCTGTCATCAGACAAAGACTTCCTCGGGCTAAGGCTGAACCATAGATAAGTCTGGTCTACAAAAATCTTCTCACACTGTTATTTTTACAGGAATAGCTTCAGCCACTGACAGCTGTTCTGCTGTGATTAATTTTTCCAATAATTTACATCTATCACTACATAATTATAACCTATAACTAAAAATATTGGCCTTCACAGGTTTATTAATTTATAAATACTTTTCTGAACATTTACATAGAACTGAATGCTCTGGGCTGAAACTTTAAGATTTTACTATTTTTATGAAATTATTAAAATATACTACAATTTATGAATAGACACACTTTAATTCTGAACTCATTGAATCACTGAATTTGGCTGTTCCCCAGTGGAGGCACTGATAGCAAGTTTTAAAAACATTCACAAAAACATCTTGATCTGTTTGGTTTCCATTGGCTTTGTTTCTTCTTCTTAGAAATTCAGCCTTGTGCAGACAAGTAGCTAGCATTTTTTCCTGTTTTCCATTTTAAGTATTTTTTTCCCTTGAAATGTCAAGTTTCCAGTTTACATCATCTCTTTCGGTGATGCATCAGATTCCAGTCTTTCCACAGCTGTGTGAGCTGTACAACAGTGGAGTATACTTCGCATTTTCTTACTTTTAGAAAAAGAGCATTCTTCTAAAAAATTGAACACTGGATGTTTCATCCCGTTAACCAAATGTAGTGCATAGTCAGTCATCTATGCAATATTTGAGTAGCGAGTTTTGCTTCTTCAATATTGCTGTCACCCCTCTGCTTAGTGGCAACCATTTACATGCACAAATGTCCTTGTTTTATCTACAAGAAGCAGAGCTAGCATTACTGTACACAATAATTTTCCTCTAACACTTAGCTTTCAAGTATTTTTCATTACCAATTTTAAGAAAGCAAAACTCCTTCAAAAATCAGTTCTGGTCAGGAAAACATGGCAGAAAGAATATACTTAGTCTGACAAATAGCACTCTCAGCTAGCATCCCTAAACCCCTACCACGGACTTGCACAAGGAATTTAACAAAAGTATTTCTTTCCCACAGTTGATCTTATGAAAAAGGTAAAAACTTTGCCAGCTGTTTGGGACATTTGATGTTGCCTCCATAAAACTGCCATCGCTGTAAGTAACAGCAGTTGCAACCCGGCACCTTGCATTCTTTAACTCAGTGAACACCATCACGCCTCTTGATTAGTCTTCATCAGGATACTTTTGACTACCAAAAAGATCACAGGTGGTTAACTTGTATGGCATATGTGCATGCCGTCAGCAGTGCAGATGTCAGAGTTTGAGAACTCTGGGAGCATGAAGAAGCAAGTGCAAAAGAGAGATCACTGATTGTACCTGCTCACTGCTGCAGACAGAACACATTCAAGGCATAGGAGCTCATTCTGGCACTTCAACCCATGCTTTCAGTTAGTGTCCCCCATCTCTAGACTCCTTTGCTACAAATGAAACTACCTTCTTCCTGCCCTTATTTGTCTGGCTTGTAACAATCTTCTATACATGGGGAGATTTACAGCTTCACTCCCCAAACTTGTCTAGCTGTAAACCCCAGTCATTTCCTACAGTACTGCTGCCTATTCCTCATTCGTGTTAGTACCTTTGTTTTCCCTTTCCTAAAGGCATTACCTAGGAAATTTAGAGTTTAATTTCTTCAAGACTTCATTTTCATCTTGTCCTATTGGATTACTTGCATCCTTTCTCAGATGGCATCTTCCACTCATTTTATGGGCACCCTTTTCATCAGGCTCATATTAAACAGGAAGGAATCCAGACAACTCTCAGGTATGTCCCTGTTGAAATGCATCTGAGTCCCAAATCTGCCTTTAATCTCTAAGAATTCAGTAATCCTCACTGATAACACACTGGCTGCTGCTGAAGTGCACCGCTACTGTAAATTAGATCATTTATTCAGGTGTTTTAATATGGACTAAAGAGCTCATTTTAGTCTCCTACTCTAAAAAATCCCTATTTATATACTTGTGCCAATGATCATTACATGAAGTAGTGGATATGTACGAATGGTAGTAGCTTGTATGTAGAAGCAAAACACCTCATACAACTGAATTACAAAAAAAGTGAACACTCATAAGCATAGCTCTTCCTCTTGCTCAATTTGCAGTATAGAAAAGATTAGGGTTTCTTTTTTGAAAAAAACTTGTGCCGATAACTACCATCACTCTTTGCTTGACCAAGTCATAACTATTCATTAGTCATATAATATTGAAGTATTCTTTACATAGACAGTAAAACTAGCTAGCAATAAGTGAATTTGTAAATTATTTTGTCTATTTGTCAATGATCAGTAACAGTAGGTAAAAATTAGATACATCTCATCTGACAGATAAATCCAATTAATCATTGACAATTAATTATTTCTCCCACAGAATCCACAAAGTCTGAGCTACTAATTAATTTCATTGGATATTATGCTCAAGCAAATTTTCATTCCATGGAATAGACGCTATGTCCTCCATCTTCTGTTTTCTGCTCAAGCCTGAGTTTTCTCTGAATTATGTTTAAAAAAATCTTTTATATTTTACTTCTCTTTTTTTTTGTGTTATATGTTTTCTCTTAAGTGTACCTCCTCTTACTGCCACCTTCCTTCCTACCACCTAGTTAACCTATTTTTTTCATTTCCTGTTTATCAATTATTTTTCAGTGTAACTCTGTTACAGAAAATGAAGTTTCAGACTAGTAACTCCAGCTTATCAGGAATGCAAAAAACTTAACAGGAATGTGGTAGACTGTTGGTATCTCTGACCTGCCTATTCTTTTTCCTTCAAGAGGCAGCTTTATTATTTAAAACAACTAAATACAAAGAAGCTGTATGGTTTGCATTATGACAGAGTCAGAGAATCTCTTAAAATCTATACAATCATGTATTTCGGGAAACAGCTGGATGAATTTGCTCCTGTTTCTAAACCGCATATAATTTTTTACAAGACATTTATATCAAATACATTGTAAAATACCTAATAATTAGCAACAGAAAAGATTATAGAGACACCTGGAAGTATTGCTAGGTGGTCAACACCAACTGGAAGACTCAGCTTTGGCCACATGCAATTTTACCAAATTTCAGTTATTTGGGAAAACAATTTATTTGGGCTATGCCCTTCCCTACCACCTCCAAAACATTGTTCGACCTATGTCTTATACTAGGATTGTGCAGAAAATTGCTTTCTCCATGTAAAAACAAGTAAAGTTAGGTTTTGCAATGTACATCTAAAAATCCACGTGGGTTGTTAGTAGGGTTAGTGGGTTGTTTAGACCTACCATTCAGGTTGAAAAGAATATCCAGTCGCATGGTCCTATCATACCTTCTATTTGGTTTGGCCAAGAAATGGAAAGCTCTGCGTAGTCAAATTCAGAGTTGATCTGAGGTGAAGTTTTCAGTATTGGCTGTGGAGGCAAGATAGTAGTTAACCTGCTCAAACCCCTCTGAAACTTCCAGGATAGTCCTGTATCATCTGAATGTTTGGAGGCTATGGCTTTTCAAAGTTGAGCCTTGTTGCATCGTGACTCTAAAGAAGGTCTCCTGAAGACTGATGTGTGGAAAAAAATCATAGAACTACTAAGAAAGGAATTGAAGACAATGCTATTCAATCATTATTAATGAAGGCAAGATCAGAACCATATTTAGAGTGATTACTGAATATTGTATCTCTTTTAAGAATTTAGACTTCTCCATTGTTCTTTTTTTGGCAGTCTTTTTCATAGTCAGTCCAAACAGCAGTCTTTTATTATGGTTAAATTTATTAGGTGTGTAAACCTGAAGTGCTTTCTGATTGAGGTTTGAATCATCCTTCTGTCCACCCTCTCTGGATTTGGGACAAACTTTAGTATTAAGCAATGCAGTACAGTGCACACTGTAAACAAACAAACTGCTGCCGAAAGCCTCTCTCTTTCTACTTGACCATTTGCTTACCGTATAGCAAAAGTCAATACATAGCTGTCAGTCAGATGTGATCACCAAGAGCAGACATTCTCCAGCATGAATTGGTATATTATCATGCTCGTCTTTAAAAATGCTACTGACACCCATGGTTTTTGGACCTGTTTCATTGTAGTGATGCAACACCCTGCAAGGGTGCTGTATCCTCCTTTTTAAAAATCAGCTTGACGGGTGCAAATAATTTCCTTTTGTTGTTCACCTTCAATTCCCTAACTTAAACCACTTTGCATATGTAGACTTTGGGGGAGGGAATGTTACACATTGACAACTCTAGCTAAAGCCAGTAGCAGAACAAAGTTATGTGCACTTTATTAACAAGCATTGTGAGAACAGCTGATAGAATTCTTTCTTATTTACATTGCACTAGCTATTTAGTCTGCTCTGACTGAAAGAAAAGATAAGAGAGTGGCTAACACACTGCCATGTAGGAAAGAGAAACATACTTCCCAGTGGGGAAAAAGAGAAGGCAGTACAAGCAAGTACATGCCCTACAATTGTGCACTTTGCATAGATTTGTAGCAAAAACTGCTTGTTGTTTTCAAATCCCTATAAACTATGCATAGCAAATGAAAAAAACGGCTTGATTTCCTGTCCTACGAAGCTGAGGCCCAGCTGCAAAATGCGATTGTTTCCATAAGAAAGAGTAAGAAAGGAAAGACCCATGTTCAGTTACTAGAAATGTTTGCTGGTTTTTCTATGCTGATACTGCTGCAGCTCTATTCAGCCTTTCTGGAGCATGCTTTATGTGTGAGACTGGTTGACTTCCTCTCACTGGAAACGCATTGAATAGCAATAAAGCAGAGCTTTGTAGATGTCTGCCCACATAGTGACTATAGCTTCTCTCTTTAGCAACAGGGGAAAATGTAATAATGGCTATCATGTTTCAGATTTAAAGAATATGTTTTACTTAGTGTAAAAGTGATCTAAGCACACATTAGATTCTCCTGTAAAGACATATCATATTTCATCTGCATTCGGTGATTTAGTTTCAAAATGCAGTGAATTCAAGAGCTAGGTGATCACAAATTGCATGTAGTACAAACCTTAGCCTTTGCAGATTTTCATTTCAAGAATTACACTGTAACAAACAAAATCATATTGTTGTTATATCACATATTTTAATACATCTTTTATTTCCCTTATAAAAATGAATTTGCAACTTCAAATGTCAGAATCTTATGATTATGTAAAGAATAAGAAGTTATTTCATTGTGAGTGCCAGGCAATCATTCTTGTTAGTAAATACACTAATCAATTTTTTATGTTCTAAACCTGGGTTTTTTTCCAATTACCCTTTTTGGAAACTTCAACTTGGGGAGTTGTAAATCTTTTTTAAAACTGAGCAAAAGCATTCTTCCTCTTTTTTTTTCATAAGGAAAAGTAAAAGGACTTCCAACTGGACAGCTCTGCATTTAACATTTGTTTCCAAGCTCAGTGTGACAGGCAGCTAGAGCTTCCACATCTCTGGAATAAAGCTGATTTCTCCAAATGGCTCCCATAAACTGGCATCAGAAACAAACCAGCACTTCAACACACTGCAGGTGTTAGATTGAAAAAATGGATATTGCAAATGGAGACGCAGACAGGGAGAACTTCCTCTGACACTGAGCTGAGCAAGGACTACTATTTTAAAAACATTTATGCTGAAATAGAGGAAGTGGTGTGCTGGTCATCCCAAAGGGAAGTCCCAGTTCTGAAGAACATGCGATGTAAGAGCCAAAGTGTCATAAGCAGAAAGAGGAAAAAGACAAGCACAGAGGTTCAAAGCAGGCAGAGTCCTGGATATATCAATTTCTGCCCCTCTTTGAGTTAGCTTTCTGTCTGCCCACAGAAGCCTTACCACACTCTGTTGTGCCTTAAGAAAAAAGGGATATACATGTATGATATGTATGTGTATGTGTGTGCAGGCATCCATAAGTAATTAGTGAGAATACAAACCCTTTAATTTGTATAAGTGGAGAGGTATTTATACACAGGCTTGTTTTCCATTCATTCATTTGTAAATTAACTGCACATACCAGGCATCTTTTCTCTACTAAGTGCTAGTGAAAAACACAAACACAGCAATGTGCTTAATAGCACTTAAACACATCAAATTTTTTTAATAACTTTTCCATTAGCTGAAATGCTTGTGTTAGAAGAAACAGAAGAGTAAAAACTCCTGTTATCATAGCTTGTTTTTGACCAATAGTGCAGCAGTGCATGAGATCTGTTTGAAATATCCTGTGAGACTATCAGTTTTACAGAAAACTGGGTTGTCAGAGGCAACGATTAGACAGAGACAAAAAACTACAAAATGGAGTAAATGAGTTTGAAAGTCTGCTATGTTCATCTTCACAGTTCTGTGTTACTACAACCACCTTTTACCAAGCTTTTTGATCTTTTTTGGCAAGCAGGATATCGGTGGTGTCATAAAAATAATGCTCATCTCTTGAAAATGGCTTTAGAATTTGAAGATAAAATATTTACATAAACAATCCCGAACAAAAATTCTTGTTTGATCATTATTAGGTTATTTCTATTCTAAAAGGTAAGATCAGACAGATCTTTAAATGCCAATATTTCTGTAAACAATTACTTTTCTTTCTCATTCAGGCAAGGATATAACATCATTTGCAAGGACTGTCAATATCTTATTACGTTATCAGTCCACCACTGTCTTCATCCAGTAGATAATCATAATTTACCAGGAGAAAGAATTTCTTTCCAATGCAGTGAGGTCATACGCCTTAAGACCCATGGGTAGTACGAAACTATGAGTTTGGACAAGATTTCTGAAGAGGGTCTGTCCCCTTGTGGCTGTGTAACAATTCCTCAGTTCTCAAGGTTCATTTAGAAAATAAAAATGCAATTTTTTAAAGACTCATAGGCTTCAGAAACAGTGACTTTTTCACTGTCCCTTTCACATGTATTTGCTGAAGAAGGACATATTTTGAACCATTTTTCTGAGTATTTGGCAGAGATCTTCTAAAGTTTAGCCACCGTGACCATATAGAAAATTCTCAGCAACCAAGTCTAACTTTGAGATTCATCAATTACTAACACATAGTGCCCAGTCTGTGATCGATCTCAGCACCTGCAGATAATGGTGTTCTGTTTGCCTACGTACACAGTATGAGATTACTCAGACAAGCACTTGCTGAGACTATGAACTTGTATCTGATACTTCTTGGGAAAAAAAGTATCAAGAACTTGTTCTGATTCTGCTTATAAAAGTATTGGAAGCATTGTGTTGTTATTTTCAAGGACTCACACATAATAAAAGGTTCTATGAAATACACGTCATAAAAGGTTTTATGAAATACAGCAACCTCCTAAGTCTTTATAACCAAGAATTGATTTTAAGACTTAAAAGGAAGTGTTATCATCTGGAGTTCACTGAAGGTCCATTCATGAAAAATTTCAAATGAGTTCATAACTGAGTCTAGATTATGTTTCCTCTGCATGTAGGGCTTGGTATCGTTAATCTTGCATCGGCGATCACCACTGTCTCAATGATGGTTCCTCATTACAGCTTTTTACCATTTGCCATTTTCAGTTCTTTAAAGTGAATAGCTTTTCTTTCATCTTAATGCAGTAGCATCCTATGAATTATAATTAAATCATTCTTTGAGTTTACACAACATTGGTCTGGCTATCCATTATGAGGCTTTCACACCCAAACTATATTCTCCCTAATAAGTCTAACCTCTTGGCCAACCAGGTCAATTGTTTTTCATTAGGAATAATAAATTGCCACTTCTAGTACAAAAGCACTTATGAAATATTGTGCAAATTCTGCCTTCCTTCCATTTTCTTTCTCTGATTTACATAAAGGAACACTTTAGATTTGACTTGAGCAATTTTTACTGGAAAGTTAATTAAAAAAACATCAAGATTAATTTCCTTGGGTCACTTGTTTTCATACTGTCGTTTATTCAGGTAGAGCTCTTTACTGTGGCCCAATGAGCAGGGATGAAATAGTGTATGGGAAATATTTAAAAAAAAAAAAAAAAAGGGCATTTTTTATTTTCTCCATGCAACAGGCAGCAAATAGAAGCAGCACCTATACTGGCTTTGTAGGCTGGGACACATAAGCATTGCTGCTGAATATACATACTTGCTTTCTTCATGAAGTTTCCAGGAGCTGGCATTCATTAGTAGCAGAATTAGAAGGGACAAATCAGAACGTCTACATTTCTAGCTACCAGTGCTGTTCAGTGATTCTAATGTTTTTACAAAAGTATAATATTTATGAGTGCACATAAATGAGCATACTGACAACTGCCTGCATAGAAAAATCTTGGAACAATAAGGGAAGCTGCAAACTGAAAAGTAGGGATATGTTCAACGCATTCAGAGAGAGCTGATGCAGCTGTGTCATGCAACACAGCTGTACAAGGGTAATAATTTTTCCAATTTTTTTTCTACGTACGGTATGACAACCACATTTTCACACCTTTATACACCTCGATACACTAACTGTGCATAATTGCAGGTAGACACACAGGTATTTTTTATTTTTTCAAATAAATATGCGTGTATAATTTCTATATGCACATCTGTATGTAAAGGCATGTGTGAATACCTGACCTATTGCCCGCACGAAAGTATGCAAGATTAGGGTTGTAGTCTCCTTACCATGATTTATTCATCTGCCTTCTGAGGGCAGTCAGATGAGATTTTGGATCTAATTTTACCCTTTTATGCAAAAATGATGACCACCTGAAGACAGAAATTGAGTGTTGTCTTTTAAAGTTGATAAATATTGGTTTCTTTTTGTCATCCTTTTTTAACAAAGTTACCATCTAAAAGTAAAAATATGCATAAAGCTTAACTATCAAATTCATTTAATGTGCTCCTCAAATTAAAATGATCTTTTTTTGCCAGTGAAGGAGTGTAAAGAAAGAGGGTGATTCAAAACAGCATTGTCCCTATTCTTAATATAAAATTCCCAGAGTTAGAATTGCTCATATTATTCTTTTCCTCTGCGATCCTTCCTTCCTTCCATGACCTTTTTTAGCTCATACTCCAGCATGTTATCTTCAGGTTTTAGCATGCTGTATGGTAGTCTTATAATAGGCTCACACGGCAAACTTCTCACTTTGCACTGTAAGGAATTACTGTCAGTATGTTCCTTTCATACAATGGAAATATTTATCTAAATAACTGTTTATTCAAAAGAACATCCAGTTTACAATTTGGCCCAAAATATTTTTCTAAAACCTCCTCCATCTTCAAAGAGGAATAGCAAACCAAAAAAGATTTACATATTGAGGAATTAGTGGTTAGCTCATTTAAAAACTCTCCACCTGCTGACGTTTAAACATGATGCACTTGACAGGTGCAGCAGATAAATACAGTGACCAATGAACCTTCCAAATAAAGCGACTTCTTTAAAAAAAGCAACTATCTATACATTCACTTCCTACTTTTGCATTTTTGCAGAGGATGGAAACAAGTATTATTCGCTCAAGGTGCTCATAAAAGTAATCTGTGCCCCCACAAATGTCAGATGAAATTCAAAAGGCAGCTTCTCTTCCCTCTTTACCCCGAGCAGCTCCACCCTCCAGGTTCATACTGTGAAACTTCTTCCCACCAAGGTGGCTGAAGCTTGCCTGGACCTCACGCTATTGTGACACTGAGTCATGGCGCAGCAGGAAACCCACCTGACAGTGTGCAGTTCCCAGTAAAACTGGGAGTTATGCCCTGGGACTCAGACTCACAACAGGCGAAGCACAAAGTCACACAGGTGCGGGTCACACATCTGTTGCACGAGCACTAAATTTGCAGGTAGCTTTTCTTTTTCCCAGGAGTCTGGTTTATTACAACCCCCCTCGGCCAAGTTATGGGGACAGGTGACCAGCCCACAGCTGCCAGGCCCGAGCGGGCAGCCAGCCAGGCAGGCCGGCCCGGCAGGTTGCCACCGCTTGTCCCGCCGGGTCTGTGCCCAAATCCAGCTCCCAGTGGGATGACCCCACTCGCCCCCCTTACCC
>NW_010111232.1:0-3271 GCF_000699245.1 Pterocles gutturalis
TATATTAATTAAATAAATTAATATTCTAGCTATTAGACCAATTTAAAATAAAGTCCTTTAAAGACTACAAGCCCTCTGCTGTTTGCATTCATCAAAACAGTTTAGAAAGGCATCTTGAGCTTGCAAAATGTACACTTTTTAAAATAAGAAACCTGCTACCTCATTTTGCCAGGACCTGCTCATAGGTGTTAATATTGTTGAAGTAGTACACCCGAAAGCAGCAAACCTTCAAAAGTAACCTCCCAGTGACAAGTACTTTAACTGAAACTTCACAAAAACTTGTCCTTACCAAGTAAGATTCAAAGAATCAGAAAAGAAGAAAATACCCACCTGAGCAGCAATAAACTGTTTTAGCCCTTCAACTGTCATGCCTCTTCTTAGGACACCACGCACTGTGGGAAATCTTGGGTCATCCCTAGTATAAAAAGATGCTTTGTCAGTATCACACACTAAGTTCTACCTATTAGTCAGACTGATCAAAAACTTTACTAACACTGCCAGATGTGAAAGGCCCAGCTTCGGTTTATTTCACTTGTGTGAATTAAGAGCTAGATGAGAAGATCTAACTGAAAAGACTCTGCTTTTATCTATACAAAATGTGTGGTGAAGATTTTCTTCTACCTCACCCCAGGGAGGGAAGCCATCTCTTGGTGAAGTGGCTCTTCTCCTGCATCCATCCGATCTTAAGTCTCTCAAAAACTAGCAAGGCAAAAGTCACGTCCCTATCGCATTACTTCCTTCTCAATGTCACCTGAATAACAGAATCTGGAACAACAGGGCTTGGTTCTCTTCTTGCTCAAGAGAAACCAGAAAGATATGAGTGACAATGACAATGTTATCTCTCAATGACATAAGTAATAGAATTCTATGATTTTATTCTTTGATGCAAGAAATAAAAAGGCCTAATCTGAAATGTAAAATATGTGCTGGTGGGAACACAAATCAAACCTTGCTGAGGACCTAACAGATGCTTAGAGAGGGAGAGATCACCATAAGACCAGCTATATCTCTAGGAGAAAAAAAAAAAAAAAAAAAAGAAAAAAAAAGAGTTCCACGCATAAGCTACAAATCTAAGCTTCCAACATAACAGAAAAATAAAACCAACAAAACCAAAGCACACTTGGCACACATTAGCAAGACAACCACGCAGCCTAGGAACTTGTGTAAAATGATGCTCCCATAGGCTGAGCACAGAATCATCTGAAACCAGGCCAGGAAAAACACTACAAGAAGTTGTCTGTCCACGGATTTCTCCAGACTCCTGTACTATGACGAGAGGACTTCAGACGGTGTGGTCCCACAGCTAGCCTATTGTGAGAATGAACACAAAGGAGCCTCTCTAGACTCCAAACTACTTGCAGAATTGTAAACCCATAGCTCACCTTTTCTAGGAAAATACTTAGGCTACTAGGCCACCCAGCACCATCTGCAGAAATCCAGTTAACATGAAAAAAAGAACAGAAAGAAGCAGGGGGGGGGGCAGGCAGGAGGGAAGTAAGACAGATCTGACTAGATGGATAGGACCAGAAATTCTTCAATTCAGGCCCGCTTCTAGCATTGCTCAGGAATGTATCCAATGACTCAGAGTGGAAAATGTGTAAGTAGCACCCGTAGCAAGAGCCAGAGTCCAAAAATAAGCTACCTCATGCTTATTACAGGATATGAATACGTATGTACTCAGTTACTGTAGAGTAGTAAATAGACATGTTGTACATACAGAAGCCACCCTAATTAATCTATGTTCTTAAATATTGTTTAAATATTCATTTGCGTTGCTTTGAAGTCTAAGCACTTTCTCAAACAGAGAACGTCTGCATCAGCCACGATTATCTTATGGAAAAATGAACTCCAACCATGTAACGTACCATCCATCCACAAGCCCTTCGTTTACAAACCAGGTAAGCTTTCTCTTAGAGAGCACAGTGTTGTTGAGGTTTAGCCGGCTATACTCCCATATATACGGTTTCCTTATGCCCAGTGCCTCAATGATCCAATAGAATTGTTCATCTCTGTCATGGTATTCAGTTGTTCTTAATGCATGTGTGACACCTTCAATACTGTCAACAATGGGGCAGGCAAAGTCATAGGTGGGATAAACCCTGAGAATAAAGACTTTCAATTAGCAGGGCAGAAGAACAAAACATTTTCCTCACATATAAATATTTAAACTAAGCATTATTTATATTTTTATATTATAAATATTTATGATTTATGATCCTGAAAAGTTTCATATCAAGAATAAAATAGCACATACAGAACAAATTGTCTATAAAAAGATCAATACATTTTTAAAACAAAGTCTTCAAAACTAAAAAAAGAAATCCTACACTGCTAGTGTTCTTTTCAAACACATAAAATGCTGACTTATAGGGTTTTTTCCACTTAAATATCAAAAAGAATAATTAGTTGATTGAATAATGCACAAAGCTTTCATGTTTAAAAACAAAGCCCTACCCACAGACGCAGCTTCATACTGTTATACACACATTAAATCAATGTTTCCAAAAAGGGAATTGTATAGCTGGAAACAAAGGTTTCAAATAAGCACTGAAGCATAGCCTTGAACAATTGGGTAGGCTTACTTCAATGCACAATGTAGTAATTCTTCATTCTGCGCAAAGACAGCAGTTGCTGTGAAAATGGAATCAGCCACTCAGGTAAGTAGACCAAGAATGTTTTGCAGCAATATAAAAATGCAGCAATGTAAAATTGCCATGGTTCTGTTTAAGCTCCAAGAACTAAAGCAAACAGTTTTGTTGTCTAAGATACAGTCATTAAGATTTAATTTATGTTTTGACTCAAAGCTCTTCACTGCAATACAATGTATTTATGGACCAAAACTGAAATAATACTCCTGGCCTTGATGTCCAGCTCACAGGTTTTAAGTCATTTGCATAAGTTTCAGAAAGTCAAGAGACTCAATTACATCTCCTGACTGAAAAATGGTAGCAGGTTCCCAGTATTAAAATAAGTTTACAGGCTACACAAGGAGGAAGCGGACATACTTGTAGGTACTTCCAGTACGTGGGTGAGGCTGGTTTTTACAACGATAAAGAGTTGGATCCCTCATACATCCATTGTTACTACTCATATCTATTTTTGCTCGTAGACAACAAGTTTGTCCATATTCTGTTCCCTTTTTCATTTCTTCCCACATTTGTAGATTCTTATTAACACCTAAGAAAAACATAAATCATTTTCTAAGGTATTATGAAGTTAATATGGAAGCACATTTTATTACAGCAGTATCAAAAAGCAACATCAGTCGTCC
>NW_010111232.1:3309-12944 GCF_000699245.1 Pterocles gutturalis
AGCTTACATTTTGAATTTTTTAAAGTTTACTGCACCTGTCTAAATGTACACTTACTCCCGCCTTGCAGAACAAAGCACTAAGCACTTCCAAGTTCCTATAAGGACCCTAGAGATATGCAATTATTTATCTCATCCATCTTTGTTAAAAAAAAAAAAAAAACAAGTTTTGATGACAAATTAAAAAGATAAGAAAGCAAGATGGAAGCTTAAAATATCTTACAGTTATTTCTGTGTTTAGATTCCACTCTTTGCTCACGCTCTGCTTTCATTTGTTCTGCAGGAGTATCATCCACATATGCCTTCCCTTCTTGAATAAGCTTCTCAGCATATTTCATTATTGTTTCAAAGTGATCTGAGGTGTATGTAAACTGATCTGGTTTGATGTGCAGCATTGCAACATCTTCAAGAATAACCTGCAAAGTGTTAAAATATACACTGGAATATTCAGGAAAGCTAGTTTTCTTATCCTCTATCCTCTTCATGCCAGATGTGGTGTTTTAAATGCTTCATTGTCCATGGCATGAAGAGGATAGAGGATGTGGTGTTTTAAATGCTTCATTGTCCAGGAAGGATAAGCCACAAGAATAACATGACATGCATCAAAGTAAAGAGAGGCAGGCACTTAGCATTAATTCACAGCCTATAATTACATGGGATCAGACTTAGACAACTTCAAGAAAGAAGCAGGACAAGAAAAGGAGATGAAAGCTGTAACAAATTACTTGTTATGCACAGAGCAGTATTTATACAACAGTGTACTGCAAGAGTTGCCTATCTACATACTGTAAAACAAACACTGGAGAAAGGGAAAAAATAAGCTACCCATACAAGGGCTTTAAGCTTTTTAAGCTAAAGATGATGGAAATTTCTTCCAAGCATAAGACTTAAGATACTTCCGAGCTTAAGGCTACCGATACTGTAAAAATCTCGTGTAAAAAAAGTGTGCAAAAGCAGACCTGCATGTCATTTACCTTTAAATTAGCTACACAGTGAATGTATTTCTCTGCTCTCTTATCATACCTTTTCAAAGTCTTCTTTCTCTTTTTCTGGATTTGTATCATCAAATCTCATAATAAGTTTTCCTTTAAAGTTAACTTGGTAGTGCTGATTCAGGAGGGCAGCTTTGGCATGACCGATATGCAGATATCTAAAAAGGAAACAAAAAATAAATACATACACTAGCACTACTTCAGCTAGACTTTTTTTTTTGTGAGGGAAGGAGAACAAATGAAAAGCAGTACCTAAGTCTAACAAAAAAAAAACCAAAAAAAACAACCCAGGGTGTTTGTTGAAATACTATATATTTATGAAGGTACATCATGTTTTTTCTACCATTAATTTAGTAGTTAACTGTTAAAAATACCTAACCTGGTAAATTAGAGTGTCACTATGGATATAAAAATATGACTGCAATTATTTCCAGTTTTACAGACTAACTTAAACCAACTGTTGATGATATTCAGCAGTGGCTACCAGATAACCTGAGCCTACCTCATTCAGAAGAGTGGAATTTTCTGAAACTGTGGTTGCTGTGTATTTTAACAAAAGCTAAAAAGCTACTTGCAATTTAAACTAAATATAAAAAAACCCAAATCCACAAAATGAAAATCACTTCCAAAAAAAGTTAAAAACCCTAAAGAACAGTGTTTAATTAAAACACTAAAAGCTACTAAAGTAATGTCAGACCCATATATGTTATACACATACATGTACATAATACATAACTTTAAGATATCCGAGCAACAGTTTAAACTGGACTAACAGAGTAAGAAACACTACTACAGAAGTCATATGATGCTGAACACTCAGTTTAATAAAGAAATGCAATCATGGAAATTTTAGAGCTCATCAGGCAATTCTAAAGAGAAACAGAAAATTAAAGCTGGCTGAAAATTGTATTTAGGAAATTGGCTCATTACATCTCCACTGTACGGTCTTCAAGGTGCTTGTTTTTTGGGACTTCATACAGTCTGGACCCCTGGGCCAAAAGCCTCCATTACACATCTGGTGTCAAGCTTCCCTTGACATCTTTCCCTTCTCAAATCCAAGCTTCCTTGAGAAGCACCACGAGTCCTTTCACACAACTGTATTTACACATCATAGCTCCTGTCAGTGCACACGCCTCCATTATCCATGCAAATGCTGTCCTTCTGCTTCTCCTCATCCCATTGCTGAGCACCACCATGTCACCTGCTGGCAACTAACCTCTCTATTCCAAGTTCAGGCGGCACTGCAATGAGGTATAGAGGAGAAGTAAACATACAGCGCTCACATAGATAGGGACAAAGCTTTAAATCCTCTTTTTGGCTTAATAGTCTTGTCTCATAAGCTGATTAACATCCTCACCAAAGCACACTTTTTTTTTTTTGAAAGAAAAAACACAAATTGAACCTTCTCAAAGTACTTATGTTTCTTACCCACTTGCTTCAGGAGGAAACCTTACAATGACCTTTCCCATCTCTGCACCAGGAAGTTCAACAAACTTCCCAACATCCGCTTTCTTTTCTGTTGCCTAAAAAAGGAACAGAGAAAAAATTACAGATCACATTAGCTGTATAATCAGATATAAAACTCTAGATAGTAGCTTCTGCACCAAGGTCCCCTTCCAAACCAGACAACAAAAAGCTGCCATATTGGACCCCACATTCATCTCTTCACAACTTTCATATTCTCATAGTACGTCAAAACAAGATTAATTCTGGAGTTTTAAGTTATTCTGTCTTCAAGTCTGATCCAGGATTGAAAAGTCTCACCAAATTGTTTGATTTATTCCATAAAGAAAACAGCTGCATCTTAGCGTTCTTAACCTGAATGTGACCAAGAAGTCCAATCAACCAAAGACTACGGCCTTTGCAGGTCTATCAGGATCCCAAAATCTTCTTTAGAAAAAGCAAACAATATATCTGAAGAGCAGCACTGACTGAGGTGCTATTTTTACATGATTCATCTTAAGCACTGGCCTTCACCACTCCAGCCTTTGTAAACATGAAAGCAACAGCTTTATCTTTAAACAAGAGTTTACAAAAAATTAACTTACTGTACAACTGATTCTTTTTAATTCTCCAACCTAAACCAAGTTGTCTTATATTGTATTCACACAAATAAAGATACTGTCTCCAGAGAATCTGAGCAAATCTTACCATTTTAACCTTTGGTGTACCAGAAGTCCACTTGGCTCCTACTGACTGAAAAGCACGCTGTACCTCAAGAAAGCCATACCATCGCTTTGCATGGACCGGAGCTTTGTTTTGCTGTAATTGCTCTTGCCATATGTTATTATCTGTTAGAAAACAAATCATTTTTCTAGCTATTAAATTATAAAAATAGAATGATTACCAACAGTAATTTTTAAGACTAAAAAAAAATTATAAATTATCAAAAAAATCTATCTTATTCCATTTTCTGAAAAAATATTTGGTCATGAGGACATAAGTAATTTTAAAGCAAATTAAATAAAGAAACTCCTTCCAAACCCTACATTCTTTCTTGGATTCATCAAAGCAGAAGGTGGGGAGGGACAACTGGGGAACATATTTTTCTTTGTATCACCCACCTTAAAATTAATAACAACTTTAATATAGGATATCCCTCCAGTGTGTGTACATTTGACGTTTCTAAGCTTTATCAGAAGTGAAGCATGTACCAATATTATCCTTTATTTTTGAGGGGTTGTATTCCCACAAACTAATTTTCAAGGAACACAACTTCATTATAGAAAGATTCTGACAGTGATAGGAGAAACAAAAAAAAAAGAAAGAAGTACTCTCCCTTCAGATTTCTCTCAAGAGCAGCAACTTTGAAAAAGTACCAAAAGATATTAGCTTTTAATCTTGAATATGCATTTTACTTTCAAGAGGAATTTGGTAACACTGAATGGCAGACTGACACCTATCAACTTTAGACATATGTCTACGAGAATATAAAAACCAAACCCACAAAACCTGATCAAAGCTTCTTTTAACCTCCAAAGGGTATTTCACAGGGTAGCATATATCTCTTTTAATAATTCAAACTAAATACCAAAGAAATTTCCTCTACTAAGATAATATTATGGAAAGGTCTCTGTATATAATTTTACTCTGCATTACAAAATAATTTAAATATTTAATGCAAAATATTTTTTGGGCCACAGCAAATTTTCATATTTAGGCAACAAGTAATAAAAAGACACTCCTGCAGTTAACACAAAAAAAGTTTAAAAATTCACATCTATAATTACATACTATAAATTATAAAATTTAACAACAATTTTAAAACAATTCTAGGGTTTCCTAAGCTATATTACTCCCATCACTAGTGATGCACAGGCCAAAGCACCATGAGCAATAGTATACAGTCTGGCATACAGAGACACTACCAACATCCACAAAAAAGGAAATTTGAAGACTCCTAGTACACATGGATTGCAAGCCAATGAAAGTAAGAACATATAGTGATACCTTTTAGTACCGCCCAGACACACAAGTCTGCAAGACTCAGAGAGTTTCCAACCAGGTACGTTCTTAGAGACAGACAGTGGTTGAGCTCTTGGACTGCTGAAAGAAACTGGCTGGCAGTAGACAACTTCGTAGCACTAAACTCCAGCCAATGGTCAACCTAGTTTTAAGGGACAAAAGATGGTCAAAGTTACTAAAGGAAGGAGAAAGAAGCTTGTTAAAAATCCTAATATACAATCCATTTAATAGCTGAACAGAAAATATTAACTGGAACATTACCATTACATATATTGGACAATAAATCACAATATATGCTCAAAGAACATTTAAATAAAATTAATGAAACATTCACCCAGAACTACACTATGTGATTAAATTTTATTTCTTCCTTCAGGATGTGTTGAAACTGTTGAAAATATCAACTTTACTGAAGCTATTCCCATTGACAAAAACAATCAGCAGTTCTTAGGTACTTATTTATCACACCAAATATATAATCATCATCATTATCCTTCAGCTATTTAGATGCCACATTTGTGACCTATTTGATCTTCCTGGTACAGCTATTGGCCAAGCATAACATTCCCCCCTCGGCCCCTATCTTCTCTGCCTCATCTCCTCTTAGATTTTAAGAAATCAAATCCCTCCCCCACCTTATTTCCCTCCCCTCTCTCCTGCAAAAGAGTCTTCTCCTATAAAAGGAAATATATCTTGGTACCTAAACAAACAAAGAAAAAAAAAGGGATCAGGCCCTTGGTTAATAATGTTGCCCTGTCTATAAACTGAAGCCCTCAATCATGTAAGAGACCAAGTTTCCCTTCTAGTCTTCTATCTCTATTTCATGTGCAAGTGTTCTGCAAACTGCATCAGGAATCCTTCCAATATCCAAGCCGACGTGGCAGGCACAGATGTATGTAATTACGCTACCACAGAATTCAGTTCAGTCACTTGCAGCTGTGCTCCAAAAATATTTGCACCAAAAATGCAGTTGTCACTGTACTTATTGAAAGTTCTTGAAAGATGCAGAATGAAAGGAAGTATTTTACCAGAAATAGCAATCTTGAAAGTGTGTTTGCAGAGATCTTGGAGCTTAACTTTAAAACAAGGCTTTTGGTCAAGAAAGTTTCAGTAGCCACAAGATAACCTACAACGTTTTAAAAAGCCTTACAAACAATATACTAAGACAACTCTTCCCTTGAGACCAGCTATAAGGGCTGAAGAGTGATTACTACGAGCTTCAAATAGCTGTAGAAAAGAGCTGAGTCAAGTCCTTCAGTTCTCACCTCAAATTTCAGAGGAAATAAATTTCAATTTATCTGTTAGTTTCAGCCACCAGCTAAAAATTCACCATATGATTGTTCTGAGCTAAACTTGGGAAGAATTCCCTCTCATTTCATACCATATCCACAGTTCCTGATAACTTTTTGTAACCTGTGGAAGCAAAGGAAGACCACAAAAGTTCCTTTTTTGCCACAAAAATTCTGGCGCCTTCCTGGCACCACTACGGAAGCATTACGGAACACAGGACTTTGCAGGAGGGAACAGTCCACCTGTGTGGCGATGTCTCGCCACATTTCACTGAATGAAATTGGCGGCAGCGTTTTGTACATCACACAGAGCAAAAACTAACTCAATATTTGAGTGTCATACAGTGTGGCTTGGTGTTACACTGAAGTGTTACAAGGTAGCAGCTGATGGCACTAGAGCTGAGGAAAGTGAAGAGGGAAAACTGCAGGTTTCACCTTCCAACCTGAATTATCTTTTACCAGCAAACTGTCAGGTCAGGAGTTGCTGTTGCAGGGGTGGGGAAGGGCAACCCTTTCAATGCTCAGATTTATGACTTTCCTAGAAGAAGGAGCAAGCTTCAGAAAACAAAACCCTCAGAATCCCACATAGCTGGAACCTCAGTCTAGCAATAAAATGCTGAACAACAGACACAAGTTCCTAAAACCCCCCCTCAATCTTGATCGCAGGTCAAAACAGAGAAGAAAAACGAAAAGGAAAAAAACAAAGAGGCATGATTCCTTCTCACCTCAGTGTGTTCTAACAGATTCGAACCATACAACCCAGCAGAACCAGCAACTCTAGCCAGATAACGAGCTATTGAATTCACATCGGTAAATGAAACATGCCTAAAAAACAAAGAGGAAGAATGAATGTATATTAAATTACTACTTCCAGTTCAATTTTAATTGTACACACATAGCTGAAACATGTGTAAAGCAAATGCAAAATAATTTCTGAGTGAACCAACAGGTACCAGGTCACCAGATTTAAAAAAAAAAAAAGAAAGAAAGAAAAAAGAAAATCTATCAAAAGAATGCATCAGTCCTTGCTTTTCTGTCACCAGATGGAACAATAAGATTCTAAACATGAAACAATTTTGTTTAGATAGAGAGACGTGAAGAAAATAAAACTCTGATTATTCTTTCAAAGAATAAAACTCTCTCTCTCAACATCTGACAGAATGCCTAAGTATAATGTGAACTACATTATTTTCCAGAATATAAGTAGCTAAATCAACACTTGTTTTATTTTCTTTTCATATAGGATGGATGAGTTTGAAGAGGATTCCTAGAAAATCTAGAGGAATCAAGAGGTCTCCACTATGGTTGTAAGGGCTAACATCAGAGGAGAAAAGCCTGTTCACTTGTTACTCACTTTACTCAATTCACACTTCATAGTGACTATCCCCTGTTGAACAAACTTCTGTGTTTTAATCTCCCTTTTCCACCTTACATACAGTATTACAAAAAGCTGCATACTGTCAGAAATCTAGCTTCAAATTCACCTAAGATAAATGTGAACATTTCCATTAACATTTACTAAAAAGCGTTGGAAGAAAGCTGCATCACAACCATCAATTCTCCAGATAATACTCAGCTCCATAGTCCCACATAGGTGTAGATTACAAAATTAGAGCTCCAATTGCTTCTAAACAAGCACTGACATCAAGAAAGAGTTCCTCTAAGTGTTCTGTTCTGCTGAATTCAATGGACTGAACACTACACTTCAAGTTGTCTAAACAAGGTTTCATTTCTATTTTGCCAGTTTTCCTGTTCTTCCTCTTACACCTATACTCTGTGTCCTTTATAAAATTAAAAGAATCTTCGATAGCCTTCAAAAAGCCCTGCAAAAATCAGTGAAAATTATGAAAAAGATGAAGATGACTTCTTGATATATTAACAATATATAGTCCCATTTTTAGTACTAATTAATTAGCCAGTCTCACTAGGTTAACTGCACTAAAGCCTAAGGAATATAGTTCATTTGTAGCTTTTTTACCTTCTAGCTTTTCACGCTGCTAGGATCCAGTATACAAAAGATCCATAAAATATAACTAAAAATAAAAGCCACAGTGGGGGGCTTAGCATACACGAAGTATGACCTATTATAATTTCATACTGCTATCAGATTTTAATTAAGCTGTTTTCAAACTAAGAAAAACAAACCATTTCTAATACATTTGCATCTACAGAAAGTTTGTGAAATGTGTTCCTATTGTTTTCACTAGTTCATACTAAAACAAATACATTTGATTACCCCTGCAAAACTGAATAAATGTACAAAATGTGACTATGTTTACAAGTAAAATCTTACTTGTGCTTAAAAAGTTGTTTATTTTCTTTGTGGAAAAAAAAAATATTACTTCAACCCAAACATAGTGCTAATTGGCCTCCTTTCTTTGACAAAGTTACAAAACACTACCACTGCTCTTTGCAGCTAGTGCCTGCTAACTAACTCCAGGGGTAAGAAAGGGAAAATGTAATGTTACAGGCAAAGAGTAAGTGCCCATTGAAAGTGACATGAAATGCCACATAATTAAACACCAAGGCAAATATTCAAGAATCAAAAGACAAGATGGAAGAAGGAAAGGAACCAAACACAAAAGAGAAAGGCTGTACTACCGTTTGTTATCTGACAAGATGCAGGTATCCTAAAACACTTCATAAAGCCATCAGCACTTTGCCATTTCACAGAGTGGTTTGTTTAGGAGCTATTACCACATGAAGTTTTGAAGCTAAGGCTTCAAAAATAACCTTTAAAATAAAATTCATCATCTCAAATTAGTTTCAGCTAGTTAACTGAAAAGTTTGACACCAGATTTTAACTGCACTTCGAAACATAACCTAGAAAAACAGCAAATAAAATGTTATCTCTTTTTCAAGTCAAGTCATTAGAACTAATTGTTTCCTGGAGGAAAAAAAAAAAAAAAAAACCAAACCAAAAAAACCCCAACCCCCATCAAAGTCGGAAACATCCCAAGTGAATTTCAAGTCATGCCAAAATAAGATAGCTTCAATAGAACTGATGCCACAAAATCCATTTACCAAAAGCATTAGCTGGGATATGAGTTCAGCTGATGCTTCTCAAGTTACAGATACACTTTTGACAGACTTTAAAATAAAGAATCGATTTTTAAAATAATTGTACAACCAGGCAAGAGAATATTAATGCACTACTGAGGTTTGGAAAAACATTTTAAACATAACCTGATG
Organism: Pterocles gutturalis; assembly: GCF_000699245.1. Classification (NCBI taxonomy): domain Eukaryota; kingdom Metazoa; phylum Chordata; class Aves; order Pterocliformes; family Pteroclidae; genus Pterocles; species Pterocles gutturalis. Next base: position 12,245 of record NW_010111232.1, read on the forward strand.
CCAGGGATGAGAGGACACTAACACACAAAAAATTCCATCTGATGGAACCATGACTTCAGATACTACCCACACGTGTTCAAAGTGCAGAAGAGCTTTTGCTTTACATTTCTGACAATTTCCGTTACAGATAAATGAGTGTTCTTGCAATGCAGTGGGAAGAAGGCGTGGTCATAAGAAATTACTTGATACAACAAAATATTATTTCAAAGCTAAGAATATAAATTTATATTATTCCAAGATCATCCCCATGTGTCACAGGAGTGCATATGCACACGTCTATATTTTGGTATACACATACCCACACTGCCTAAACTGAGAAATCTGACTACGACTAAAGCTGAAAACACTCTCACCCAACTAAAAAATATCCCATTGACCCTCTGTTATGCATGCTGTATCCCACATGGGCGTAACACACACTGAACATTATTGATGCCGTACCAATTAAATCCCAATGCAACCTGCCACGTTGCTCTCGCTTCAATTCAAAATCACAAATTCAATGCCATCATTAGGCACACCAAAAGACAACACGTAAAATCAGAGACTACAGTAAGGAAAGAACTCATATCTGAGTTCAACTCTAACATTTTAAACAGAAAGCAATACTTGCAATCAGTAAAACAAACATTATGATTGAAGACTGAATCATCCTGTGCTTTGATTTTTTGCAGAAATATGTACACAGTGACAAGCTCTT
>NW_010111232.1:12975-16373 GCF_000699245.1 Pterocles gutturalis
ATTGAAGACAGGGAAATATCAATTGGTATCAATTTATAAGGATCGAGCCAGGGTCCCCACAACACAGCATAAAAATACTATGTTGTTGTTATAACCATCCTACAGACACACAGGGAGGAATACCAATTTATGATGTATTGGTGGCTTTAACAGCATCTTCTACTGACATAGCTCACCAAATGCGAGTTTGTCAGCAAGTCCATGAACAATAGATTTTTTTTTCCCCTGTTCTTTCAAAAAACAATCAGTATTCAAAAACTACACTTATAATCACTAACTCCAAACTTATCGCACTGTTAATATACTGTAAATTAGGACTGCAATGTTTATGGGTCAAAATATGTTCCTTACTGCAGATACCAGACATCAGAGATTTCCACTAATATGTTGCTGGCACTTAAGATATCAGGATATCTCCTCTTGATACACCCAGGTATCTCACCTGATATGGAATCTAAGATGACAAAGCAGCTTCCAAAAACCAACATTAGTCTTGCATTTCTGATAAGCTTATGATCCTACTCAGATCATAAAAATCACACTCATGCCCCAAACTTGAAAATATTTATATAACGACAAATATATTTATATAATGACAGAGTATTTTTAGAAGGATAGACAATAGATTTCTACAAAAAATTCCAAGATTCTTTCTACAGGATGCAGATGGATACACCAGATAGCATGGCACAGTTAACTAGCACTTTTCTGAGATGACATCAAGCCCTCACATCATGCAGCAGTGAGCCCAAAATAATGCCACATAAACCTTTAAAAGTCATTCCACCACATGTGTACAAGTCCAAGGAATCTTCTATACCAATCTTGCCTAATATAAAATGGCCTTGCTTTTGATAATCCATGGCACCTCAAAGAGGCAAATACCTAAACAGTAAAGTGACTGGTACAGCATAAATTATTAGACCTAAGTTCATGCAAATAGGAATATCAGAGCTCTTTCCATAAAGACCAAATTTAGAATGTATTGTAAATGTTTTGTTTGTGCTACAAAGAGACATCAGTAATGCAGTGATTAATAACACTGTATTCTTCTCTTCCTCCTACCTGGAAAGGTTAGTCAATGTTACAACCATGTGATTTTTAAAACTGCTGACCCAAAGCTAGAAGGAGAGATGCAAAGTCACTCACTCGGCAACACGGAGGATGGTTTCTTTGCCTTCTTCCACTAAAATTTCAACATCATTCTTCACATGCTCCACCGTCAGCAGAGCTCCTTTAAAAAAAAAACAAAAAAAACCAAAAAAAAACGAGAAAGACATAGTGAACTTTCTTCCAGGAAAGATATCTTTCAGAGTAGCAACAAAACAGTTACATTTCTTATCAAATAGGATCAAGTGACTGAATTGGCTCCTTCAAGTAAGATTGCCCAGGGAGGAAATCAATTTTCACTCTCATATGCAAGAGGCTTCTTATTCTTGACAATCCTTACAGCTTCAGACTGATAATGCCCAGCATACAGTAACCTGCAGTGAGCTCAGCAAGTATCGGCTGCAATACATTCTGCTTCCTAAGAGTATTGTAAAAATTAGTCCTGTCCCCCAATATACACAGAGTACACGATCAAATAACTTTTCATTATTGAACAGTATAGCAACAGTCTAGTACTCCATCCCAGCCCTGACATATGCATCAGAGGAGATCAATTACTGAACATACCAGTACTTTCTGAGCAAGGATTACTTTTAACCTGATTTAATGTTTATGAAAAGATTAGCCATTCAAAACCAAGAAACTCTATCCATGTGAAAGTACAGGAAGCTTATACAGGGTTTTCAGACTAGGCAGTTCACCACTGACAGTAAAGGCAGGCTTCCAGAAATAAAAGAATTATTGAAGTTCTTAGGCTACATCATCAACTGGAAGACAGCTTTGCCCATATTCAAAGTGGCTTGATGCAAACCTGATCTGTTCTCAATGCTCTAGCATGACACAGGAGCTCAAACAAAGCACTGAACTAACTTGGCTGTATTTCTGGATTGGCTCTGGTCCAGGTTCAGCCTGCTGAGCATAAGTAGAGGAGCTTGTGTTCTTTCGCTTTGCTCAGAAGCACGTAGAAAGACAACAAGCTTTTCCACAGGCAAATATTACTTAAATGAAACTAGCCAAAGGACTACACTCTAGGTCTTGAAAGGGATCTAACCTGTTACAGTCTTCACAGTGTGCAGTGCACTTTATCTTCCCTAGAACAATGCACAGACTACCCAAAGCAGATGATATTGTAAGCTATTAATACACTGGCCTAAATACAAAGCACCGGAGCTAGGAATTTCCTAGCTCTCACCTCTGCTCAGCTGCAAACCCTTCTTGTGACATCAAGCTTTTATCAACAGTAAGTCAAGGTTCCTCTTCCCATCCCTCAGTTATCTATCTGTGAAAGTCAGGATGACATCGCTTACGCAATGTTTGTAAGACATGTACGCGTTTTAATAATGTGCATGGAAATGCTTTGAAAATGACATGTATCACGCTCACCAAGCTATGTAATTAATACTAATGACATTAAAAGTTACTACACTTTTCCCAGTGTACAGCCATGACGAATAGTATGCGGCAGGAATGAGTAGGATGAGTGTGCTTGTCTTCTTCATACAAATGTTTACCGAAGTGTTTCATCTGCAATATATATTTCTGACATAATTATGCAATCATCCAAATTAAATCTCTTCTGCCACTTACCAGCTATCAAAAGAAAAAAATCCTCCAAAGCCCCTAAATCCATGTTAATCATAGCTCATGGTGTTATCATATCTTTCTAGCAAATCAGTATAAACAAGTACCAGGAGAAATGTTATTTAAAACTTGTACGTTATGATACCTTAAATCAGCAGTCATACAAGTTCTATTTGACTCTGAAATGCATTTGGGAATAACAGCATAAAAAAGAATTTGATAAACTAAGATGAAGAATGGGAAGAAAATGTATTTTGAATAGTTGTAACAAAAAGGAGAAATGGTATGGAGCATGTATAAGAGGCTGCTTTTGCATGGGAGAAAGTGTAATAATGGAGGTTCTCATATTTTTTAAGGCAAAATAACATCGAAGGACAGTGAGAAACTTGAAAAAAATCAAGATTTTGCAGTGACTTGGAGCCGGCTCCCCAGAGGAGCTGAATTTGAGCAGCAGGTTAGTTAGTAACTGACAAGGAAAGAGACGAGCAAAGAGGCACGCCTTGCAAACAAGCGATCCGCATCAGGGCTGCCTTGAGAACTCCCCCTCGGCGTGCCAAGTCACTCGAGGGGTCTGCCTATGACTCAGTTTCTTCAGTGCAAATCACGCCAACTGCCGGCAATGTCACCACTGCCCAGACACCTCCCTGGACACCAGCCACCCCGAGAGTGACAGGACCGGCCCTGCCCGATCCCTGCACACCGGGGCC
>NW_010111233.1:0-18203 GCF_000699245.1 Pterocles gutturalis
GACGCCCGCCCTCCGGTTCCCCTCACGCCAGGCGGGAACCACCTGCGGGTCGGGTCTCGGTCCGGTGCCTTCAAACAGAGCTGCGGGGTGGGGGAACGCGACCCGCCCCGGCCACAGCTCCCTCCTCGGGAAGCGGCGGGTTTCTTAGAGAGGGGTCTCCACCGAGATGGCTCTTTAATGGGCTTTTCACACGCAGGGTGCCCTCCCCAGCAGAGCCGAGGGAGTTAGCGTCCGCTGGGATTTGTCAGACACCCTCTGCTGATACCCTCTGGGCTGATTTATTGTGTTAGAAGGTTTCAAGGTCACATTGAGATTCTGGTGGAACTAAATTAAACCCATGACTCATGACATTATATGCTTGGTCAAACATTCTTTTTTTCTGTCTTGTTGTAGCCCCTATAACTAATAAGAAGAGATCAGTGAACCCTTGACAAATGATCTGAGAAAAAGGGTGAGGTATGAAAAGACATCATGTGGAGAAACAAATTACAACCTCTTTCCCCTAGTTTGGGACCAGGGTGTTTGGGGAGCACTGCTGGGAGGTCATACACCTCCCAGGGTTGGTAGATATTTCAGAAGGCTGAAAATTGAGCAGAACTTTCATTTCTTCCATTGTAACTTGGCTGGATGAAATTTTGAAAATACAATGGTGAAATCGCATACTGGCAAGAGGAAAGGATAGTTGACTTACTAATGGTTTTGTAGTGTAACTTCATGACTAACTAGGGCTGTGTGTTAGTAAAATGGAACTTTGCAACTCTTAAGATTAAAAAAGGAGAAAGAAACCGCATTCTGGAGTTAAGCATTTTGAAAACATTGCTCCGTGCCTACTTCTGTGTCACTCTGCCACTCTTTGCCTTGCTGTGCACGAGCAGTAATCCATATTCCTAAGGAAAAATCATCACTTAAAGCTCTTAGTCCTGAATGTGGTGGCTACTGCCATGGGCTGATACGTTTGGAAGAGCCACTGTGTGAAACAGGGATGGGCAAATGGAAAAACAAGTGGTAACTCCGAATCAGAAATATGATAGTAATTTGCATTTGAAGGCAGAGACTCTGAGCTGTGCAAGCTCTGGTCCTGCAGAGGTATATCCATGATCATGGAGAGAACAGTTAAGCGTGTACACACACACTTATAAATTGTGGGGCTGTAGTAAAGCTGTTCCTTTAGATGTTGTGCTTGGTTAGACTGTGTGGGCTCAGCCTGTGAGATAAATTGTGTATGAATAACTTATGCACTCAGATCTGCAACTGAACCGACCCTGGTGCATTCTGCAAAGAGCTAGACCCAAAGCCAGTTAGAGTTTTCCCACTGACATCGAAATGGGGTGGAGGGACTTTCCCAGGAGATGCCGTTGGCTATCTGGGAGCCCGATGGGTGTGGGAGTAGAAGTACATCTCACCCTAGTACCACTTCACCAGGGCCACTGATCGTGTCTCAGAAACTGAGGTCAGACACCACAAGGAAACGTAAGTGGTAACACTGAAGGGAAATTAAGTCAAGTGAAATAAAGATCATACTGTGAAAGGAAAGGAGCTTGTTACTGGAACAGTCCAGCAAGATGTGTTAGATTGTGTACATCCTTTGATAGATGTAAATTTAAACTAGATTGCATCATCAGGGATGATTCTTGGATTTAGTGCGGCAATTACAAGTGAAGCTCTGTGCTTTTGTCCTGCTGTCCTTACAGGAGGCTGAAGTTGTGCTGGTGCCTCTGCATGTGGTAGTTTTTCTTCTAAATCAAAAATAAATCCATCCCCTACAGTGTTAGAGCCAAATTGATATGGCATCAGATTTCAGAGGAGTTAATGAGATATTAAAATGCCCTTAGTAAGATCATTAAAATGCCACATTTCTTTATAGAAAAGTGTCATCGCGTGGGCTGTCCAAATTCCAGTAGAATGTTTTGATTTTCTGAATTCCTGTGTTACTGCGGTTGGATGAAGGCTGGGTTCTCTGTGCTGACTCTCTGACCTGCGAGGTTTTTGTTCTGCTGTTGATGTCATTGATCAGAAGCTGTATTCTCTTTATGGATAACAGTGGCCACGGTGAACATACGTATGAGGTCATTTTCAGATGACTTTAAGCATCCCAGGGAATATATACATTTCCTTCAGTGTTACTCAAAACCAAATGCACAATTTGCAATTCTGTCTAGAAAAGAAAAGAGTTTTCCAATCCTTGCGAGTAGGAATCCACAGGTTCTTGTAGGCAGGCTTGTGGTTTTATAGCATCTGCATGACTTTGGTAGGTGCAGCTTTGGGCCTGGGCAGAGCTCAGTTTTACTGTGTAGACATCCTCCAGAACAACTTGCCCAACACAGCTACCCACTTCTGTCTAGCTTCCTCTAGACAGCCTTCATCACATGTATTTCCTTCTCTGTGCAAGCCCAGTGTGTGCAGATAAAGACAACGGTAATTGTTGCAGAACAACTTACGTGTAGTCAGTGTAGTAGTAATGTGAAATGAAATGTTTTCTGTAGACTCTGTGACCTGGATTCTTTTGCAGAGACATTCTTTGAAAATAAATTCCTTATTTGGCCTGAAGAGTGCATTGGGAAAGTCACTATAGATGCCAGCACTTTTCACTGCATTCTCTAAGACTTTTCAGAAGATGATAGTGTCTGACAGTCTCTGGACATACTCATTCAGGTGTAAGACCTTTGGTGAACATAGAGATCCACAAAATGGAGCCACTTTCCCACTCTTCAGCAGATTTAGATTGTAGAGAACTGGCTGAAAGAGCCTTTCTCTCAGGTGAGGGCTTGGGGCTCACTCGATGGGCAACACGGTGGAAACCCAGACTTCCAAGGGCAGGAGGCCCCAATCTTCCTCCTAGTCCTGATCCTGCTGCTCAGGCTGTGCTGTTCATCGGTCGCTGGGATCTCCCTGAGGGCTTTTGAGCAGTGAGCAGTTTAAAATTGTCAGGGTCTGCTTCTTTCTTGGTCATGTACAAAAGCTGCCTCTGTTTCTTGTCACACGTCTTCACGTGGCTGTTAGGTCAAAGGATAACGTGACACATGCTGGACATCGTGCATGAATTAAATGTTCTCAGGTGGCCCCTTGGCAAGTGACCCTTGCTGAGTCTGCAGGATTTGCCAGCCTCTGTGCATCCTGGTAGTGCTGCACCCATGCCCGAGCTGTTCCTCTTCTCCCAGCTCTGCCTACGTATTGGTGAGGAGTAAGTACAACTCAAAGCTGGTACTCCTTGTGTCTTGCCACCGCCCATTATGCTTTGCCGTGTCTCGCAGCTAATACAGCCCCGTGCTAGGGAGTCTGGCTTATTCCCCTCAGACCACAGCACTGATGTGACTTAGCAAACACCTCACTTTGGGCTCTTGCTCAGCGGTGGGCTGTTCCTGCAATTTGTGAAGTTCAGGGCTGCTGCACACGTGTGACACAGAGAGCTCCAGAGGAGTTTCAAATACATAGTTGTTCCCCTTCACGCTGCCAAGCAGAACTCACTGCTTGAATCTGCTCTGCATCCGGGTGTCTGGCGAGGAAAGAATTGCTCCCGATAGTGAGCATTAGTGATTCAAGGATGCCCAAAGTTTTTAAGGGCACAGAAATTTGACCATGTAATTCTCATTAAAGATAATGGAAGTTAAGCAGCTAATAAACTGTGGCACTGACAGTAGAAGTCCATCTCCTTGTGCTGTGCCTCACAGCAACTGAGCAGTACGTAGGTATCCTGCTATTATTTCTCAGTACTTGTGAGGTAAAAAAAACAGGATAAAAGATTCATGCCAATGCTAACATGTTTATACACCATGTGGAGTTTTCTTAATTGGAACAGACACTGAGCTCTGAGAAATGTTAGACACGACACAACTTCCATTTACCTCCCTGTCTTTTTTTTTGTCCTTTGCTTTCAAGAAAAAAATATTATTTATGGGAAAATTTTCACTTCTGAAAAAGTACGAAAGGAAGTTCTTAAACTAATGAATTCCTTTGTTTTTTCATTCCTATAAATTCAGTGGAGCCCTTTGGAAAATGTATCTTAAGATGCTGAAAATCATTCCCAGGATTTTATAAAAAACTCTAAATTACTTTTTGTGGTTTGGATCAGCCCTCCAACTATCATACTGGGAATACAATCTGGATGTTCATCAAGCAGTCTTCACATGCGCTGTTAAACAAAAAGGGCTTCAGATGTGCATGATTTTGTGATTATGGCATAGGGTGGTCATGAGCATTCTCCACCCTCCTGTTCATTCTGTAGCACTGACTTCATCCGCAGCAGGGTTTCAGTCCTTTAGCACTTGAAATTAATTTGTTTATTTAGCAGTGAGACAGATGGACGTAGTGAATCTGAGATTTCAATACAGTTTGCTAAACAACAATAAGATTACATAAAACATCAAATTGCAGCCCAGTTCCTCATTACCTTGATGCGGACATATTCAGCTGAGACTGAAGAGTAGCTGAAAATCTTTAACTGTTCCATCAAAAAATGCAAATAAAATATATGTCACTAAATCTCATTTCCAAATACACAGGTAAGAAGTTGCATGAGCTGCCAGTAGCAAACATGAAAATGCGGGAGAAGGGAACCACACATTTCATTCCATCCTAGAGCAAATGATGCTTTGCTAGGTGGAGTGTTGAGAATACCAACATATGGGTATAGAATAGATACACATGCACTCAGAGGTGAGGCTCTCCTGAATCTTGTATTGATTTCAAAGTGCTCATCTGCAGCTGTTTCCAATCCAATCCATTTATTTATAAATGACAAAATATTTATAAAATACCTATCACCACCACAGTGTGTGTGCAGCTGTAATTATGATCCTATAATTCATACCTGTAATGTCAAAGAAAGTCTGCAAGACAATTTGTAGGAATACAGAAATTTTTGTATATTCAAGAGCTGCATGAGCTTCACCCTGGTGTGTCAGAACACCAGTACTCAGTGGTTTTCTGAGAGTGAGATAGTGATGAAGTGTCATCACCAAGACATGTAGAAGCAATTATTACTCAAACTTTCAAAAGAGCCCAAGGAATCTACACAAAGTACAATGAAATTGTGAAAGGGCTGATCTTCGTGACATTCCCAGAAAGTTTTCCTCTCTGTCCTGTCTTTTTTTGTACCTTCTTGTTCAGATAGTTGAATTTCCAATTTGGAAATTCTTGACCAGGTACAACTTACTGTCAGTGCTGTGTTGTATTCTTTGACAGAAACCACTGATTTCTAATTTAGCCCCTTGGTATGTTTATCCATCTATGCAGTTTACCTTTTTTAAAAAAATTGAAATTACTTAACCATGCCAGAATTGGCTTTTGTCTTTTTCTAGTATTAATAGTAGCATGGAATTTCTTTTGCATCATTTAATCTTGTATTGAAATGTAATGGGTGTTGGAGGCATAACATCAATAAGAGCTCTAAATCCCTAGTTGATGCCACATATTTCAGGAAACTGAAAAGGGCATTTTTTTTTTCTTGAGATATCAAGACCAAATCTTTAGTCCAAACTCTCATCTATGACTCTTGTACAGGCAGCATTTTGTCGGTGGGAAGCCTGCATGACATACAATTACTGCATCTACCGAAGTGTGGTACCATCCAGCATGCAATGGCCTCTCCGTGATTATTTTCAGTAAGTGAAAAGTGGCATCAAACAATCCTTAGAAGTAATTTTTTCAGAATTCTGGGAGGAGCTTGACCTTAATTTTTTTTTTTCAGTACCATACAGCAGAAGGTGGTATAGTTCACATAAAAACAAGAAATGTTCTTCCCTGCCGTTGGAACTGTTGACTAGAATCATGGCTTGGTAGAAACTTGCAGGAGTTTAAAAGAGTGACGGTGATTGACACTTGCTGAGGATATAGCTATGCACGAGAAAAGCAGGAACCAATCTTACAGATTCATCGTGCCATGATAAAGATCCACTTGCTGAAGCATTTCTTTACAGCTGAGATCTGCTGGATAAACCCAGTCAGTCCTGTCTCCCAAGGCGTGACAGAAGGAGTTGAGGCAGACTGAATGAGGCTCCAATTGCAATTCAAATATACTTTTATAAAACCGTGATTAGTGCTGCTAATCTCGCCTTGGTGAGCCAAAGACAATAACAACGAGGTTACTGAACACCTCGGGTATTATGTAATTCTTTTGCTTAGAAACTTGCTGGTGTGAGAGCGCTTTTGAAACCCATTAGTAAAACTGAACTTGCCAAATGAGCCTTCTCTAGGGAGAACAAAGTCAAATGTGTGCCAGCATGGAGCCGGAGCCTGCCAGGGGCCGAGCACGCGCAAATCCCATTGCTACCAGTGAGAGCTGAGGACGCAAAGTCCTCCGTGTAACTGAGCCCGCTTGTAAAATGGACTAGTAGCTGTGGACTGTCTTGCACTGTGATAACAGTGTTGTGGATTTACTCATAGCAGACCCTGACGCGTTGACTAGAGCTAAACTGTGACGCTGGTCTGCTGGCTTCGGAGCACACGCTTAGGAAGAGCCGCGTGGTTCTCTGCATCGCAGCAGCCGACCGACCATAAGGGCACTCACCAGCACGGAGCTAGGCCAGGCTCTAGGACCAATTGTCTCCCTTGTCTAGTGCATAAAGCCAGTCGTGAACTTTTCTTCACCAGAAGATGGTGATCCTTTCCCATGAACAAAATTGTAGAGAGAGGGGGAAAAATAGCCGAGCTGTCTCAAAAAGCCATAATGAATTTTCAGCAGAGGATGGGAACAGGGGAAATTTCCACGAGGATGCTAGTGAAATTAGAAATGGCTCTTAGAGAATACCTATCTACAGAAAAAAAAGTTTAAAATAAGGAAAGGGGGAGATTTCCTTTCATCATTAAAAACATCAGTATAAAACACATGGAGAAAAACAAACAGTGAAGACACTGTTGCTAGTGGGCTGGCTTTTTAAGTATTAATGGAACCTCGCAGAACAAGAGTTTCTTTTATTCTTTTTATCCCAGCTCCCTGCTTGCAAAGTTCTTATGTGAACATGCAGCAGTTTCCAAGGCTGTGAAATTATCAGACCTGGACCAATGCCAGTACAAACCAATTTATTGGGGTCCAGCAATTAACTAAAACCTAGAAAGCTTGATTAATTGTGGCACTGCTCAGCAGGGAACATTGAGAAAAAAAAAAATCAGACTAAACTCCGTGGAGTGTCTCTGTTCCATACACCAATTTACACTATATGTAAAGAAAAGTTTCCTCTCTGTAAGTGCCCTTAGTATATTATCTTGCACCATGTACAAAGAATAATTACAATGCCATTTGAGAAAATGCTAGTTGAGGCTCTCTGGGTAATCACGTAATAACAGCTTTTATCCTGTTATAATTTTTTGCTGTTGAATTCGTATCTTACTGTAACCCAAACAATGGGATATATTATTTTAAAACATGGTTTTGTTAAGCTTTTCTCTGGAGGAACATATTGAGAATCCAGCTCTGTTTCTCTCTATTTCCTCAAACATTGGTGTGTGCAAGAAAGATGAAAGTTTGGTAGCTGTTCAGAATTATTTAGGACAGAAAAAAAGCAAACAAAAAAGTTGAGATAGGAACCTATTTACCAGGGCAGAATATGTTGACTGAAATGAAATCCTGTAGTCTGAGGAGAGACAAACAAGAACTTATACAATTGGGAAGTTTAAAAGCTGAATTAGAAATGTCTTATACATTATGAGAAGCAATTACAAGGTGTAATTAAGGTGATTTCATTAAGATACTGTTAACAAACAGAGTCCATGTTGGTTGTTTTATTGTAGGGCTTGTCATAAACCCCTATGCATAAACCAGAATTTTAAAATCTCATTTCTAGTTGCCTTAGTGGTACATTCATCACTTTTAGTATAGATTACAGAGAAGAAAGTAAATATTCCAACTCAGTGTGATGCGCTGCTGTGGTATATTTTAATGGGTAGTACAAAACACTGGATCCAGCAATTCATCTTAGTTCCTCTTACATCAAAATAATTCAGTGGCTAGTAATGGAAAAAAAGCTGTCTGAGGATAAACAAGTAGTGCTGAAAGAATAGTCACTCCCACCCAGTGAAAAGGAAAAGAAAGATACAAGCAAATGTTTTTACCTTTTCAACATCATTTTGTATCCTAATCTGCATCCAACTGCGCCACTGTCACATTCTCAGATTTAAAGAGCGCAGTCCGCAGACAGTGCTAAATCACATTAGCAGTGGTGATAATAGAGCCCGTGCACACATACCATCCAGGCAGGACATCTCACTGGGGCTGGAGGGTGATTTGGGACATTCAATGAGGTAGGATGGGCTGTCTCCTCCAATTTCACTGTATTTATTGGGGATTTAATGTATTTTTTTAAAAGATATTTGCAGTGGAAATCGGTTTGTCGGAGGTCATCTAATTGAATCTACAGCCCTGGCAACCCTTCACAAAGGCTGCCAGAAATGACCGAGTTGCTAATGTTTAACTGTGAATACCCAGCAGGGATCCTCCGTGGGGCTGAATACAGTCAATTATGTTATTTTTCTAAATATTAGTGACTCAGCTGTCTCTGCTTGTGAAGAGTTGCCAGGGTCACAGATACAATCAGACAGATCCTCCCCCTCTTTGCTTCTAAGAGATGGGGAGAATCTTTAAAATATCCCATTGAATAATCCTGAAGTGGAGGGAAAGGTTCTTGTGGGGTTGTGCTTCTCCTCCGGAGCGGCTGCACGCAGTCGTGTGGTTTTGTGGGGCTCTGGTGGGCCAGACACGGGGGCGAGGGGGGGGCACTGTCATGTGTAAGCAGCCTCACTGAGGTCTGTGAGATAAATACAAATTTCACAGTTTAGCTCAATAGGCACTAGGGCTGAGATCTGGCAAAAGACAGAGGTGCCAACAGCTTGTGTCTCCCCTTCAATACTTTTTTGTTCTTTCTGTCTCCCCCTCTGTGTCCCTCCCCACCCCCCATCATGCTCCAAAGATCTCTCTGGAAGGAACATTTTTATGTACCGTAACAATTCCCTTTCCCATTTTCCTCTGTGGATTTGTCAGGGAGGAGTACAGAGCGGTGGGTGAGGAGCGCTCAGCAGAAGCAGATTCTGAGCAACACCCACTGCCCAGAGTGCCTCCAGCTGGGACCTGCAGATGCCCCAGCGGCCCCGCTCCTTTGCCCTCTACCCAGGGCTCTGCAAGTATTTTAGTTTTGATTGCAACTTCCTTAGTTTTTCCCCACAAAGGCTCATTTCCAAAGCCCAGCCTTCTCCAGCAACAGCATCCCTATCCCTGTGGTCCAGAGCCCAGCTCTTCTTATCTGATCAACAGCGTTTGGCAGAAGGGAAAAATCCTTCCAGAGCATTTGAGTACCAGTGTGTCGTTCTGGCCCAAGTTTGGGATAGTGCTTTGGAGTTGGCAAAGTTTCCTAATTTACTGCTGTTATATTTTCTCCAACTTTAGGAATATTATGTGGATGTGGCCAGTCTCCAGCTATTCTGAATCCATCGCAAATACTTTGCCAGCATGTGTCCAAGCATAATCCAATTTTGATGTTTTTAATGCTGATACAATTTCCCTATAAGTACCTTCAGGCATGGCAGTGGACAGGAGCTCAGCAACCAGCTCTCTGGAGCCCAGCTTTATTCCTTTGGACCTTTATTCCTTTGGGTCCCTGTCCCTCCTAGAGCTGAAAAGCCCAGGCTGAGTCTCTAGTGACCACTGATGTTGGATCTCTGACTTGTTGAACATATACAGTATTTTGTTTGAGAGTGAGGATCTCAACATTTCCTTGGAATGAGCAGAAAATCAAGAGCCATGGAATGTCTTTTGCTCTTTGACATTAGTACGCTTCAGATTGCGGTACCAGTGTTCCAGGTATGTTAGCAATACAGCAGCTGGATACCACTGCACTGAAGCAGAACTGAAGATTTGAATGCTTCAGTACTGCACAGAACTTGACTCTGAATAACGGGACATTCTCGAAAGGGTGCCTTTGTAGCTCGTTCTGGCTCTATAAACAGGGAGGAAACCAAGCCACCTTCTGTTAAAGCTGGAGCTTCCCCTGGCTGGAGCTCGCCTAGGGAGAAAGAAAATAACCCAGCAAGGCAGAGGAGGCTGGCTGTGTTTAGACAGCCTGTCCTCTTCTGATCTGCGTGTGCCTCTCAGGAGGAGGAATTCCCGAGGAAGGTTTTGATGTCTGGCTAATTACCAAGGGCAATGTCTCCCTCCTGTAGGAGGATATGGTTTGGGGCAGCAGCTGTGGTGCTCTAAACCGAAGAGGAGATGGTTTCCTCAGCGTTTCCATTCTTTAATTCTTTGCTTTCTCCTCAGATTGTTGTCCTGGTGGGCAAATACATAGTGCAAAACCCTGTCCTCAGGCAGTACGTGAGGGACCCCACTGTGGAAAACTGGAATCTGGGTGTTACTAACATTGCAAAGTTACGTGTGACCTATTTTGGACACAGAAATGATCAGGTCAACAGCATCCTGTCTTGTGCTCCAGCTCATCCAAATATTCATCAGTGAGAACTGATGCAAGCGATGATGTCCATTGCTATAAGCTGCTGACAAACACACACCAAACTGAGAAGGGAGATATTTCTAACTTCCATTTCAGCAAATACACCTTTTATTTCTGCTGGCACTGGCACCCCTTATTGTTCACAAGACTTCCTGGTTTTCTGTGCATTATTCTAGAACATTCAATAGCTTAAACTGCTAGCAGACTTGTCTCTGTAACAAAAGAGATTTATCACAGTCAAGTGTGCTCCTCTTGCTTTGTGAGGGGAGAATTCCCTCCGGATTCTATCACCAAAGAGTTCCACCCTCTTCTGTGCATTCAGAAATACAAATATTATACCAGTGATTGATCGTGAGATGTTTTTCAGGCCAAATCCATGGCTAGTGGAAGCAGGCAGGAGAACCTCACTTCAGTTTACTGGAACGCATTAGCGTCAGCAATTGGTTGCTCTTTGGTTCTTCGGTGCCCCAGCTTTTGACTAGCTGACAGAACGGGTTTAAGGAATGTTTAACAATATCTTGATTGCATGACTTAAGTACAAGAAAATTACTCTCTGGCAGTACAGTGAGAGCAAATTTATTAGTTACAGCATCCTTAAAAATCCTCTCCATTTGAATCCAGCCGCAGTATGAAGAGGGAGAGGGGAGCAGGAGTGCCAGCAGCTCAGCGTACGTGTTGCCACAGGGGCTCTGCTGCCACGGGAGGGTGTCAGACCTTCGCTCATCTGGTGATTTCATGGCTGGCACTGCACCGTCTTATCTGCAGGAACTTTAAAACTTGTACATTTCAGGTTATCTTTTTTAGAAACAGAGAAACTGAGACACAGTAAGAGGAAACACTGTGTGTGGAGGTGCCCATCAGGCTCAGAGTAGAATTACAATAGACCCTCTCTCCTGAGTTTCGACTTGGTGTACTACCAACTGAGTGATGTTTCTACTCAATAAACATGCTCTTTCATGCATTTATGCATTCCTTCAGGTATTTCAGGTCTCAGAAGGATCCAAATCTCCCTCTTCCTCTGTTAAGAAATGGGAGAAGCACATACGAGGTCACAGCCTTATTTATTCTTCTACCATGATCCTTTAAAAGAGAAAGGAGAAGAAGCTGATATTAAAAAAAAACAACACCCAAACAAAAACCCCAAAAGCTGGGCAAAAGTTTTTTAAAAGAGCCAATCCTCTCTTTGCTTTTCCTTTTACAGGCCACCTTCCAAATTTACACAAGGCTAACTGTATTACAAGGAATGGATTAACACAGAAAGGTTCTCTAAAGCAGACTTGTTGGAGTTATCTTTAATATTAAAAGCAGAGTGTTTGTTTTCTTTAATATGGAGGGCAGCACCAATAAAAACACCACTGAAAGAGGCCAGTATTACTAGATCACATGTCTGCTTTTATCTCACAGTGGAGTTATAGTAGAATGATTTTTGCTTGGAAACTTTAAAGCTGGACTGCATCCTTTCATGCTGAAATCATATCTCCTGCAAGGATTATTGGAGGATATAATGTTTCCTTCAGCTTGGTATTTTCTCCACTCCTGAACTTGGACTCCTGACCTCAACTTTTCTCTGGTTATGACCGAGCATTGGCCTTCAATTGAATAGCTGAGCTTTTTACAATCAGATCAGCTCCTGCTCTTGTAATTTCAGCCTCATTTTGTGACATTGATATTGTAGATCTTAATTAAAAGGCAAACATTTTATATCTTGGGTAATGACCATACAGGAACTGCCAGCTTTTGCTCCCATGTGCGTAACCATCCAAAACATTCAATATGCGTGACTGAAGTCGAGGAGCTGTGCACAGTCTGTGCGGGCCCCCTTTTCCTCTTTGTGTCCCTTCTGCAGCACAGTTCTGCACCTGTGATCTGCTCTGTGCGGTCACAAAGACCCATCCGTGAATGGCAGGTAATTCAGGCTTCACGTTAGCTGAGTCTGGAGCCTCTCATTAGCTGAAACAGCTAATCAGGCAGAAATCTGTGAGGCTCAGCAGTTAATTACAGGGCAGGGTTAGGTGGTGGGTAGTAAAACTATCTGTTGCTTGGCTATGCCACTGTCTCTTGCTAGCACCAGTGGGGACTAATTGCAGTGGATTATCCGTGTAGATAAGGTTAGATATACTGCTCAGCAGAGTGCTGAATCTGGACAGCCTTCTGTTCACAGGACTCATGGTATGGTTTTTTTTTTCCCATTTTTTAATTGTCCTTCATTAACTGGATATGATGTGCCTTGTGCTTTCTCTCACTGAAGAGACACCAGGGAGACTGGATTTTGGTTGTGCAGCTACAGTATCAGCGTGATTGTACAGCTACTGATCTTGAAGCCATCGAATTCGAATGCTTGTTTGAGACACCAAACAAGCTGTTGGAATATGGTCTTTGAAATCATACAGCACTGGGCTTGATCCAGGCATATGTTATCACTGAAAGAGCAACTTCATGGACATTTTTTAGTTGCACGACTGTGAAAGTAAGGATAACCAGGTACCTCTGCTGTATCGTCCTAGAAAAGCTTCACCTTTTGTAAATAACACCAGCCTTAGTGGATATGATTTTATGAATTCCTTTCTGTTGAGAGTGGGACTTCCAGGGCACACCTGGAGAAACTGAACCACTAGTGAAGTTTTGCCTCTGAATACAGCAGACATTCTCTTCACTCTGAGTGAAGTCAATGGCAGAAGTGTCTCTGGTATAACTGGAAACAGAATCAGTACCTATCAAAGAGCATGAGGTTGCGGATTTACCCATATTTGAATTGCCAGCACAGATGAGGACAGTCTATGAGGTTTTTGCAGATACAAATTATGTGTTTTGAAAAAAAAAAAAAAGAAAAAAAAATGCAAAAAGTGATGTGTTTTGTGTGTTTCGCAAAGCTGTTTATACCTTTTGATTGAAACCTGACTGTAAGCCAGTTATTTTAGACTAGCCATCCTCTTAGGCTTGTAAGTTCGCAGGAGGAATTACCTTCACTAATACTCTTGTTTGATTTCTTACTGTAGCCTGCTGGTGGTAGTGAAAGTACAATAAATGGGCCTGTAACTCACTGTGTCATGAAGAATTAACTTATTAAACAAACATAACACAGAATATAAAACACTTCAAGCACTAAAAGAAGGCACTAACCATTGCTAATTAAAACTGAACTTGCAGACATGACATTATTAGTAGAGATGTGGAAACACTGTCCCTTAGTGGTGGTAAGGCAGTATTGCTTAGGAAGGAGTTGCACAGTTATTTGTTCCTCTCACTGTGTACGTTGTGGTGAATGTCTTTGTTGCTAGCAGGTGATAGCAGCACAGAGCGTGCAAAGCCCTGAGTTCTGTCCTGCCATTGTACAATAACTAATGGGGTCTGAAAAAAGCAAGCCAGCAGTAGTCAGAAGGTACAGAACTGAATCCTGATATCGGTGAGTTCCTCACTTTTACACCAGGGCAGCTGAGCTCACAGGCTGACACCCCCACAATTTAATTAACACCTTCAGTTCACATTGCGGCTGAAAACAAGCTGGAGTGCATTTGTGCAGGTGGGTCACAGGCAGGCAAAACCACACATTTTTTTTTCCTAATGTCTTGGCAGCCCGGCTCCCTCACTGCCTTTGGGAAAGGCATTCCTAGGCTTCAGGCACTCTGGAAAAACTTCTTTTTCTCTGTGCTGTGATGGTCTACGGATAGTCTGAGGATTCAGTCTCCAGGGTGGTGTCGTTTGCCTGCATGAAACTCATTATAGCTTGAGTCATCATTTTCTGCTCCTCAGCCTAACAAATCCGATTGCCTTATGAGGATAGCAAGATTATTTACACAAGTATTTGTGTGGCTTCTTTTAGATCTTTTAAAAATCATTATTCTGTCAATACACTATTTTTTGCCAGTAGTAGTTTTTTGTGTCAACCCTGTTGTGTGACAATTGATTGTCGACAATATGAAAGGAAGGGCATTTGGTGGGGATGCTGCCAGAGTCTGGCTATGTAACGATGCTGGTTTTGTACCCGCTCCTGGAGGGTCCCAAAGGCTGACACGTCTCAATTACCCTGGCACAGCAGGTAGAGACAGCATAAGCCAAGGACCTGGGAGGCTTACTAGTGATTGTCTGGATTGTATCTGCTTGGACATCAGGCTCTCTGGGGATTTGTCTCTTAAAACCTGGATATGCAGGATTCCGTCTGTTCCGATATATTTGGCAAAGCTGGGTTGCCTCCTAAGAATTTTTCCGGTGTAGAGATGGCTCAACACATTAGCAGGAACAGGCTCAGAATGTGTAACTATAATAATCGTGATTAATTTTCCTCTGCAGCTCTCTAAAGATAGAAGGGAAAGGAAGGGATCCTTTAATCCTTGAACTATTGCTACCTCACCATTGCATTTAGCCTCATTTCCTGCGCTCACAGCTTTCTTCAGTCACAGGGGCACGTTCAGCGGGAAGCTTGCACTCTGAGCTTTGGAATGCCTTCAGCTGGAAACTCATCCCAAATCCTCCACTGAGGCTTTTAAGGAGAAGAGCCCAACCTGTCTGAACATTCACATGGATGCTTTGTCTGGATCTTTGTGATTCTTCATAGTCTTCTCCCCTCCTAAGTGCATCCTTACAAAGCTTTAGAGAAGGGCTTCCTTTGGAAATGTCTGTGGAGATCTTCTTTGGAAACTCGTGAGTTACTAACCATCAATTTACTCTGCTAACGTAACAAGCAGATGTTTGGCTACATCATCGGCCAAAGAAAAGAAAAGGCAGTGAATAAAAGCACCATTTTTCATTAAGAATATCAGTAGCATGATACAAAAATTGCCAAGTTTTGAGGAGAAACACTCTTCGTCATTTTTCTCTCATAATTACTTCAAATGTAGCAGAGTGGTTTTTTACTTCACGTTTGCGGTTTCTAAGAGCATCCATTTCCTTTGGGAATTTGTTTTATTAACAGCAGATTGTTTTTTGATATTGTAGCATTTATGGGGAGAAATATGTAATTTTTATACACACTGACGGTATATTATTAATAAAATACTGATAATAACAGTGAGACATCAGTTACCAAGATCTAGAAGAAAAACTCAAACAAAAAAAAGGAAAATAGAAGAGCACATTAAAATAGTAACCCAGACACGATCTCCAGAAGTGACCAGCTGTTGCCAGCTCCCTCTTATATCTTCCTTTGTGTTTGTAGGATTCCCTGATGTATGGAAACCTTTGCCTGTTTCCCATACCTGTCACCTGGCCGTACCAAAATATGAACATTTGAAACCAACAAAAGCTGGGGTGAATTTATAGTATATTAATGCGTGCTCTTCCATAGCTGCCACGTGGCTCTTCAGACACAGAGCTGAGAAAAGGCATCACTCATTGTGATGAAGCAAAACATTAATTTTTCTGCCCTTCTCTGCCCGTAAAGCTGTCAGTGGATTGCTCAATGCAGTCTTTAAAAAAACAACTTTCTCTAATTATAAGCAGACTTGTACTGGACGTGCTATCTAGTAGTAAGAGCAAGGCATATGTGCAGATATCTACATCTTTCTGGACATTTTAATGCCTCCTGTTAGTAGAAGAGCAAATCTCCGTACCTCTCAGTTTTGCCTGTGGAGAAATCGAATGGCAGCGTCGCAAGGCTTTATTTCAGAATGGAAATGGGACGGAAGAAGGGTACTGGCGGATGTGTGTGCTGACATATCATGGAAATCAGAACTGTATTTTGGGGTGTGAGAAGGGATTTGTAATAGTCTATGTTAGATTGTTAATGGCAATTTGCTTTAATTACACTGTGGATTTGTTTGCGTCAGCTTCATGCACAGTCTTGTTCCTTTTCTATTCATTGCAGGAATCTGATGGGATGGTTGATTTCCTAGATTCATACACATTGGAGAAGAATTTTAAAAACTTGAAAGTATCAATAGCACTTTAGTGGTTTCATGAAACTATCAATTTTTTTCATTGGTTGTATGAAACTGCTGGATTACAGCAGATGGATTCATTTATCTCACTATGTCTTTATATATATTTAGACGGCTCCCATCTCTGTGGGACTTGTGTGCCTCCCAAGTATTTCAAAATAGAAAAAAGCTGTTTCCTTCTCTGCCTTGCTTTCTATCTAGCTCATAAGAAGAATAGCTTGATTAGTTTATAGGGCTTGCATTTGTTGGGCTGGGTACCAGCATTCTGTGCATGTTTCTGTGCAAAGAAATGAAGCTGAGAGAAGTTTTGCATTTACTTCAGAATGCACTGAGATCTGGGTTGTTTGTGTCTCTGTGAGGCAGAATAAGTTCCATAGTGCAGAAATGCTGCCTGGGAAAGATGCCTTGTCTTGTCTTGTGTTATCCCTTTGTCACTGGCTGCAGTCCTGCAGCAGGAGCTGGCTATGGAAGGGCTTTAAACATCTGAAAAGAAGACCAAAGTCTGTACTTGCTCAGAAACTAGGGTGAGCAAAGCACCAGGCTGCTCTGCACTGCCAAGCAGACATCTGCTGTATTTGACACCAGCGGTGGATTATTTCAAAGCACAGGGAGTTGCAGTAATTAAGCTGCAAGACACGAATTCATACATGAGTGTGTGCAGGCATGCACTCCTTAGGGTGAGGTGCAATCTCCTGGCCAGTCCCACCTGGAAGAGGGCATTTCTGCTGACACGGCTGTTTGGCCATCCACGAGCAGTGCAGAGGCTGCAGGCGCCCTGAGGCTGCGGGACAGATGCAACCAGCTGACTACGCAAGTCCGTTGCTGTTGGGATGTGGAAAAAACAAAACTGAGCACAGAGATGAATCTGCAGAGTCCAGAACAGTAGGTCCTAAATGGACGAAATACATGTCAAAATCATTGACCATTTCACTTTTCTCACAAGGAAGAAGGGGCGGCGCCCAAATTTTACAGGGGTTAAGTTCTACCATGAACTTCTGGGGACACCAGAGATTTCAGTGAAGAGCATCCCAGTCATCTCTTGTGAACATCTGCATCATCTGATGAAAGTTACTCATGTAGCACTGTTCAGAAGAGCCTTTTCCAACCCATGTACCGCCAGCACCCACATGCCTCCAACCAATTATCAGGAGTTTCGGTTGCTGTGTGTTCAGGCCTGCCCGGGCTAGCCTCAATCTTTCTCATCTGGGCAATGTGAGCATTGTCAACATGGTGGCATGGATCTCACCAAGCTTGCCAGGGGAAGCATTTTTAGCTTGATGCCACCAAATCCTCATGATTAATGGTGTCCCTGTAAACGGGAATCCGGGTAGCTCATCGATGCCTGTTAAGTGCTGATTTCACGCTTTCCTCCTGGCAATGGATAGGTTGTGGTCTCTTGGTCCATGTGCTTGGCTCTCTTTCACTGGCTTTTCTCTTCTTAACGTTTGTGCTGCAGGTCATCGGAGCACCTCAGTGACAGGGGAGATGGAGAGAGGAATTCTCTAGGAGTAGTTGAGACTTTGGGAGGGACAGGGCTTCACTGCCTCATCTCTGCTCCTGTGCTTCTTGGCTGGGGGAGATGTTCTGCAAGTCTGTTTGAACATGATGACACATGCTGAATGAAGAAATTAACATTTGCCTTAGTGAGCTGGATGTTCATTTGGTGCCTCTCTCAGCTCCTCAGTCTCGGCATGAGGCCAGCTGCAGTATTTAGATCTGAGCCCGCTGTGTTCTATAACGTGCTGTGGAAGATGCTACATTGATAAAGCACAAATCCCCACAGAGAGCCGTTACCTTTTGAAAACAGAGCCGCTCTGAAGCAGCAGAAGGCAGAAGGATGATTTACACCAAAACCACTGACAGTGATTTCGGACCCTGCCCCGCGCTGCTCCTGCTG
>NW_010111233.1:18234-18570 GCF_000699245.1 Pterocles gutturalis
CTGAGGACAAGGTGTAACTGCGCTTGTCGGGTCCTTCCTAAAAATCTCACCTCAGGGGGCCATCAGCAGTGGTGTCCCCGTGCCACAGGATGTCACTACGGAGCCAGCAGACACTGCTGTATTGAAGGCATTTTATAGCTTTTCCTCTGTGCTCTCAGCTGGAATTGCAATTGAAATAACCAGTGCCCACGCTGCCAGCCTGCTCTCCCGGGGCACGCAGGGCGCAGATTTCCCCCCACCGTGGGGCGAAGAAAATTTTTTTCCCCCTTTTTTTTTTTTTGCCTCCAAAGCAACCTCTGCCTTTCAGGAACGGCACCGCCTCCCCATCCCGCCCGG
>NW_010111234.1:0-14057 GCF_000699245.1 Pterocles gutturalis
AAGTCACACGACTGCAAAAGCCACGGGCTGCGGCAGGGCCCACAGGTTTTCATTGTGTCCCACCATCAACGGGACAAACACTTCACTGCTGTGCATGAAGGGTCACAGAACCACAGAGTGTCAGAGATGGGAAGGGACCTCGAAAGCTCCTCCAGTCCCATCCCCCTGCCGGAGCAGGACACCCAGATCAGATCACACAAGAACGCATCCAGGCGGGCTTTGAATGTCTCCAGAGAAGGAGACTCCACAACCTCTCTGGGCAGCCTGTTCCAGTGCTCTGTCACCCCCACTGTAAAGAAGTTTTTTTCTCATATTCAAGTGGAACCTCCTATGTTCCAGCTTGAACCCGTTGCCCCTTGTCCTATCACTAGATGTCGCAGAGAAGAGCCTGGCTCCATCCTCCTGGCACTCACCCTTCACGTATTTATAAACATTAATTAGGTCACCCCTCAGTCTCCTCTTTTCCAGGCTAAAGAGACCCAGCTCCCTCAGCCTTTCCTCAGCAGGGAGATGCTCCATTCCCTTCATCATCTTGGTGGCTCTGCGCTGGACTCTCTCCAGCAGTTCCCTGTCCCTCTTGAACTGAGGGGCCCAGAACTGGACACAATATTCCAGATGCGGTCTCACCAGGGCAGAGTAGAGGGGGAGGAGAACCTCTCTTGACCTACTGACCACCCCCCTTCTGATACACCCCAGGATGCCATTGGCCTTCCTGGCCACGAGGGCACAGTGCTGGCTCATGGTCATCCTGCTGGCCACCAGGACCCCCAGGTCCCTCTCCCCTACACTACTCTCCAGCAGCTCAGTGCCCAACTTGTACTAGCACCTGGAGCTGTTCAAGAAAGAAAAAAAAAAATTTATCTCAGGAAGACGTTACGTGAGACCAAACTCACCCAAACTCACAGGACAAGCGCTTGCGCACGTCAGAGTGAACCCAGACGGGGGAAGTCAGTTATTCACATTTGCAAAATCCCCTTGCACACACGTCAGGGACCGTGCGGAGAAGAAAAGGGCTAGATTTCCATGTAACACTCTGGAGTGGAAAGGCACGCAGCTTTCTGCGGATGCCTGTCCTCACCCAGCTGCACACCCCTGCTGATTCCCCGGAGAGCTACGGGAAAAGGGATTTTTAAACAATCAGAGTGCCCAAGTCACGGGTGTCTGCTTTCTTCTCCTGGACAGGCCATCAGAAATCCACACAAAACTTATCTCCCTAAAAAAAGAAACTCTCTGGCAACCTGCGCCTCTTCCTGGGAGTCTTTTTTCCTCCCATTTCCAGCTTTTTCAGTGACTGCATCTGGGCGGTGCAGAATAAAGAGTGATTTCTCTTCAGTGCACTATTTTTCACCATTTCAGGCGACAGAAAAGGAAAGGACAAGGAAAAAGCACATCTGGAAAAACAGAAATAAAAATCTCAGTCAGCGGGGGTGAAGGGTTGAAATTTTCTTTGGGATTGTTCCTCTTCCAGGAACGAGATCAGCTGGCCTGAGGATGAGGAACTGCATCCCTACCTCCAGCCAAATCCGAAGGAAGCCAAAGAAAACAGAGTTTTACAAACGAGCGGTTTTGAAGAACGCTTTCCCCTCACCCTCAGCAGATCATTAAGTTTCATTTTATGAAAAATTTCGGTGTGAAAGCAGCGGGGAAAAAGGAGACTGTGAGCAGAATCCCAAGAACCAAACGAGACGAGTGGGCAAGAAACTTGTGAGTCTGGGAACTCCTTGGGTCAGTAAATGTGTTTTCTTAAGACATCTGGAAAACACTGATTTATTTTCTGGGAATTGTATTGCAAAGCAAGAAAAATGGTACTTGAGTACCAACCCTCACAGGCTCCCAGCTTCAGAACGGAGCGTCTAGAGACCTTCTAGGGGAAAACCCCACTTGACAATGCTGCTCCCGTGCCTGATGATGCTCCAAGAGCTGCTCTGTGTTATTCTGTCCTCCCACGGCAAACACCAAACGCGACAAGCTCATCGATACTCGGAAGAGGTTTGCCAGGAAAATAGCGGTCCGTCCTCTTCAAAGGTGATCGGAGCAAACGCTGCAGCCAGACTCAATCCTGGGTTTTCTTCCCAGCAAAAACCAGAGTGGGAAAACCAGCATCCTGCTAGAAATGTATAAACCATACCTCCCCTCACTGCCAGCTCCTCTCGTGCAGGAACTTTAAAACATTTCAGCAATTAAGGAACCCCCACAGAGGGGCTGGGAAGACTCCACCTCCAGCACTTTTTGGTCTGCGATGCCGACTGCAAAGCAGGAGATAGAAAGACAGGTGAAACCAGGCAGCTCGAGCGCCGGCGGCGCTGCTCGGGTGTTGGATGAGCCCAAGAGCTTTTGGATGTTAAAGCACTGGGAGGTTGTGTGTTAAAGTTTTCTGTTTTCTTTGGGGCAGCTAAAAAAAATCCAAATACACAGGGGGGGGAAAAAAAACAGGTGACACATCAGGCGTTATTATAAAATTATTTTAAAAATTAAAATTTGTGACAGGGACTGGTCTAGAACAGTGGTTTTCATAGAATCGTAGAAGGGTTTGGGTTGGAAGGGACCTTAAAGATCATCTAATTCCAAGCCCCTGCCATGTTTTGGTGCAATTCTGGAGCAAGTTTCTCCCTCTGGGGTTGTGTTGTCTAAATAATGAGATTAGAGAATGAGATACTGGCGGTCAATACACAAAAGTGCTGCTAGAATCCAGAATATTTTAAAAATATCGTTGGATTGGGACTCACTTTGATTAGATGATGCTTCGTCAAGCCCGGAGATTGCACGTTCGCATTTTGAGCGTTCAACCAGATGCAATCTCACCAAACCCCGTGACGTGCAGGGTGCGATGCAAAGGGGTGGAACACCACCAACGATGCTCTCCTTGCCTTCCAGGAGCGTTTCCATCAGCAAATATTTTAATTTCAACCTCGCACGGACGGTTCACAGCTTTTATCAGCTGGGGAAAGGGAATATGAAAAGCCCCAGTGTGTTTTCAAGCAAAGTTTTGGTTGAATATTTTGAGTTCACTGATTTTAGACTGTTCAAAATGGTAACATCCACCTCTGCTGGAATCCAGCCACGGAGCGTAGTTATTAACGCATCATCTAATTTCCATCCAAGATGCTACACTTGCTACAAAGACACGAATTCGAGATGCTGTTGGGGCAATAACTGTGAATTTCCTGACTTAAGTGGGCTGAAATTTCCAGTTCTGTTAGACTAATGAACTTTTTTTCTGGTGAGCGTGATTTCCGAGCTCTTCTGTGATTACCCAAAGTGGTTCCAAGCACCTAATCACCACGCAGCCCGGGTATTAAACAATGAAGTATTTGCATACCTGACTTAGAGGAGATGATTGGACATCGCCGCCGTGCTCTGCGTATAAATTACAGCTGATAAAAATTCATGCTGATTAACCTCCTCTTGAAAAACATTTATTTCATCTTGTTTGACTTAATTGTAGTAGCTCAGAATAGAGTGCAGAATGGAAAAACGACCCGGTAAGTGCCTGGATTAGCTGCACCCTGTTTAAACATCATCTCAATCCCTGCCTGGTTTCAACTCTTCCCTGCTTTGAACGGGGAAAGTCATTTAGGATGAAGTAATGGGGAGAAGATCCCACCAGCACGCCAACATTTCATGTTGCTAGCATCTTCTCTTATGGAAATGCTCGGAAAGAGGTTTAATTGAATCTATACGTAACCAGCTCTCGGCTCTCTCCCCGGTGCACATCATCAGCTCACTCTCTGGCAGAAAAGAGCTTTTTCCAGTCGAGCATCGCAGACCTTGTTGCAAAACCACAGCTAGTGGGGAACTGCTGGAGCGTGGCACCTTGCCCGCGACGGAGACCAGGAGGAGGAACCGCTGACCCAAAGCACGCGGTGACACCTTCATGCGACCAAAGGGTTCGACTGAACCAAAGGAATTGCCAAAAGCCGCGATTACCCCGCTGGTCTCAAGGCAGATCTGTGGGCCAGGCTCTCATTTCATCCCAGTGATCCCAGTTACACATTTACTGGCTCCCGCTCCAGCGATGGGTGTCTGAAGGCAAGCTCGTGCTTCTGCCTCAGTGCAGGACAGTCCCAGAAAAACCATCCAGACGCAGAGGGGAAATAAGGGTTCAGGCCAGAAAAGGCTGTGTCACCTAACAGCCAGCAAAAGCTGGTCTCTGACATTAAAGAGTGAAGAACTTAGAGGAAGAAATTTCAGCCCAGCCTCAGATTTAGAGCCCACCCATCACTCCGAGAACCTTCCGGATATTTATTGTCTTATCAGGTCCCCAGGCAGCGGGCAACTCCAATGAGAAGAGCCCAACTGCCAAGGCTTGTGCCAAACCACGGAGTTTCTTCTCCAATTGTTGAAGTTTAGCTCAGCACCATCTCTGCCAAAAGAGAGGGAGAACGAAGATGATGTACGAAGCAAACAGCAGCTGGGAAGAGGGCAGCAGCTGCCCCGCGCCTCCTCTCCATCCCCGATGCTACTGGGAGGTCAAGGAGGCATCAGCCCTTCCTGCTGCAGGGGGAGGAGAGGTGGGCAGAGGAGAGAAATCATCTTCGCGTTAGACACCGCAGCCACTTCCAGCCTCGTGGGTCGTGTCACGGGGGACGACTGGGGTTCAGGTCAGGGCTGCTGGTCTGCAGGTCCGAGCGTTCTTCTGGCCCTGGGTCAGAAAGGACTGAACAGACCTGGGTTTCCAATCGGTTCCATTTCCAGACACCACACGGGGACTTCTCAGGATACAGAGGCTTAGAAGGGGTCAGAAACTCAAAGATGCGCGAGAAGGATCTTTGAAGATATTTATGAGCTATGGCAAGTGTCAGTTTGGGATATTTATGCTTTTTCCTACATCAAAAAAATGTGTTTTTTAAGGTTGAGGCTAAATCTGGAAGCTGTGTGATCAAACTCCTGGGCTATGGTCATTCCGGTTGCTCTAAACCAACACCACCAAAGCAGAAAGCCATTCGTACGGAGAAGGGTGGAACTGAAGATACATAACCGATCACACGCACGCTACGGACTTTCCTCGGGGGCACAAGACACGAATGGAAATGCCACATTTCTCACACATACATTAGCTCCTCCTTTAATGCCAGAAGCCTTTTCCAGCTCTAAAAACTACCGCTGATGCAAGAGCAGGGATGGGGAACTGTAGCATCACTGCAGCTCCACATTTTACAAGCTACAGGTTGGTAAAAATGACCAAACTGGGAGAAAAAAAAAAAAATCTTGAAGAACATAGAAAATTTAGGACCATCCAGGTGTCTGAGGCGATTGGTGGTGTGGATGGAAGGTATGGGAATGGGGTCTAACAGACAGCAAAGCAAAGCGGACGTCGCTGGGAGGCGGCTCCGCGGCCACGTTATTACCTGAGGTGGAGTAGGTGTGGAAGTGGGTCTCACGATGGGAGGCGTCGGGTTCCTGCTGCCTCCTCCAGACATGATTTCTTCTGTTATATCTTTGCCTCCCTGGTTCGGATCCCGGATTCGGATCTACGGAATGAAACAAAGAAATAATTCAAACGAGTTTTCCCATTACACGCTGTCCTTGGGGGTTATGGAGAGGAGGGCAGGGACAGGACGTAACCCCACCGCGCTCGGCAGGAGATGCTCTGGTTGAGCCGACGCTCTGCAGGAACGTTGGAATTTGGTTTGTTTCGATAACTTGAAATGTGTGGTGTCATCCCTTCATCGCAAAACCTGATTTAATCAAAACGCTCATCGACCACACCAGCGAGGTCGAAATGTGTGCAGCCCAGCGCCTGAGCCCCTAACGCAGAACAGGAACTCTGCTTCTGGAAAATAACTTTACTGCAACTTAGAAAATTCAGCGGACAGTTTAGCTACCGAACTAAGCTTGTCAGTTAGTGGAAAGTGCAAGAATAGAAAAATTTTAAAAAGAATGTTCTACCCTGCTATGAAATACAGTGACCTTGCCAAGGCAGCTGCTGGTACGGGGGGAAGCACATCAGCTCTTTTTGTTTTTCCCTTCCACACTGAGAGAAGTCACACCAACAAAACAGGGAATCAAACAAAAAATACCGAGTGGAGGAAAGGGAAACCACAAGATGAACAAACTGAAGCCCTATGAAACTCATCAGCGTTGAGGAACAAGTGTGTTTTGAGCCTCTTCACAGCCCCAAAATGGGAAGGAAAAATATTTTCCCAAATAAACCACTGGAGAACACACTCACTGGAATCCTCAGCTGGCACTTGAGCCAACCTATCTCACTGAACACGGGGAGCAGTCAAGCTGTCTGGGTTCCTTTGGAACAGAGGATTTCATTCTTATACTGCAAATTCCATAAACCCAAAGGCAGCGCTATAATTTGTCCACCTTCCCAGAAACTCTGGGAAGTCACTGAGCTGAGCCCAACTGCAAACCCAGAGACACCACCCCTCCCCGGGCAGGGCTCTCGCTGGGGACCGCCGTGCTTTGTTCAATCAGCAACACGCGACGTCGTTGGCTGCGGAAAGGTTTTGTGATTTATCAGCTTCAGAATCGGGTGATGCCTTCTGGACTCTTTGGGTTATGAAGACAAATGGATACACACACAGGACTTCGGATGGTGACAAGATGTGGTTGCCTCTTATTTTTGATGGAGTAAAAAGAAGAGACTTGTGTTTTTCTGCTAATGCATTTAAATTAACCACAGCAACAAGGACTTCAGAGTCAGCACGATCTCCCCTCCTCTCCTCCTCCTGACGAGCAGTCGACGGCATTACAACAACCTTTCCCTGCCTGAAAGCCCGCAGCACTCAAATACTCAACTAACGGTGCACGCGGGTGTGTGTACCTTTAATTTTTCTTTAATTTCCCTCATTTCTTCAGTTGGAACACCAATCAGCAAACTGAAACAGTGCATCCAGAGAAAAGCATCCCGGGCGTTTAAAAAACCTTTTGCTTTTCTGCTTCAAAGAACTCCCCTTCTTGGGCACGAAGGCGCCTTAACCACAGCTGAGTGTTTCTGAACATCTCCGCACTTCAAACAGCATCAACTGGCCGTCTGGATGCTGAAAAGAGACTCGTGGGACTGGAGAGGACGGTGAAGAGGTGGCAGGAGAGCTTTGCCGACAGTAGCCACACACTGCGCCCTTCGCACAAGCCCAGCACACATCGCTCAGCTCTTCCAGCTTCCCAAATCAAGTGTTATCTCAGATCACCTTCAAAAATCAAAAGCTACAAATATTCTGCATTTTGAGATGTGTACAAGTCCCTTTTTTTTTCCCCCACTAGAAAAGTGCTCTTTTAATGTTCCCAAACCACTCCAGCACACGTAGGGCTGTAATTTCCTTTTCAATCATTTCGAATCAACTATTCGCTCACAGGTTCCAGCCCACCCCTAACTTTTGCTGTTTCGATGTTACGTTCACCTGGGTGTCTTTACTATTCCCTACCATCCTCCACCTGCAAACAGGTCTCAATTCCATCAGCCTGTGTGTCAGTGAATTAGGAAGAGCAGAAACGTGGTCTCCAAACCTCTACCGACTTTGATAACGCCATGCGTTCGGTTTCTTTCAAACCTGCAAGTAAACCCACAACTTACTGGTTTTCTGCCTTTTCCAAGGCATCATATAGAACAATTTCTTTCTTGTCAATCTGAACTAATTCCCAGTTTGTTCATTCCCACCTGGCTCTTTGGTAAAGCTCTAGGCAGCAGTGCCGGCAGCCGAGGATCCCTGGCGAGACGGTGTTGCTTTCACTTATATTCTTTACAAAACCCACAAAAATATTTTCATTTTTTGGCTGGCTGAGATGTCACAAACTCAGCGCAGAAAGTCCCCGTAGAAAATGTAAAATAAGGAACATTGCAGCATTGTGCAAGGTTTAATTACACTCAGGGGAGAAAGGTAAGACTCAGCCTCTCTGTGAAGATAAAGCTCAGTTTTAAGCTTAAGATCATTATTAATTTCCCTCACCCTTGCAACCAGGACAGTTCTCCGAAGGGATGGATCAGCTCACGATGATCACTTACCGTTTTCTTCTCTCGTTTCGCGGGCGGAGGCTGCTGCTGCTGGGTAGGCACTATGATGGGTGGTGACTGGTACACTGGCTGACTCGGGTAGAACGGTGTTCCTGGGACAGAAACAAGAGGGAAAATTCAATTTGTCTGTTAATGAAACAAAACCAAGCGCAGGAGGGAAACCTGACCACCTCCTCCTCCCGCCCTTCGAAAGCCAGAACTTGTAACGCCCAGCTGGTAACCGGTCCATGCTCTGCCCTTCACGCTTCCAGTAAAAGAGAAGCTGCTGCTCCATAAAAGCAACTGATTGAGTTTTCCTCTTTTCTCCGTGAACAGAAAAAGCGATCGCGTGCATTTCTGAGAGGCTGCAGAAACCACCGAGGCATGGAAAGTGGCCCATCCTTGGATTCCTTTGCAGAGAAATTCCATCAAACCATTCCAACGCATTCCCAAGGTCAACTGCAACCTATTCGGAAGCGTAGCCAAAAAATTTAATTACAAGCAACGTTCTTCTCGTGCTGCAACACAAAAAAAGCATGACCACGCTTATTATTGCAAAATTACACCGTGCTGTAGATTACATTCATAACATCCTCTATAGTTTCATTATGTTTTTCTTTATGGAGTAAGAAGCGCTTAAAAGATGTTGCAGTCGTATCAAAGCTGTCTTCTCTCCACGGACCAGATACCAGGTGAACTTGCAAGATGGTGCTGCTTTTTCTTTTTAATTCTAATGACAATGCTAGATGGACTGCCTGCTTGCACCTGGAGCAATCCCATTTATTCCTCAGCTGAACCAACCTTTAAATGGGAACGAAAACCCACATTGCGTGTCGCAGCCAGGAGGTGATCACTATCTCAAGCAAACACTGGAATCCAAGAAAGCAAACGAAGCCAGCCTGGCACAATCTGGTTTGTGACTTCAAAGGACGCAGGCTCCCTGTCTGCATGCTCAGACCAAGAATTTTTCTCAGCTGGAAGTGCGGGCGGGTCGCTGGAACGGAGAGCCCACCAAGCTGTAAAGCTCAGCCCACCATCTCCCTTCGCTCTTGGACGCTGCAATGAAAGCAGCCTAAATGGCTCAACCAACTCCTCACGTTGAACAGCACGGTGGGCAGCACGACTTCAGGTCTCGGCTCAGGGCACAAAAGTCTCCGTCAGCATCCCGACGGCTTGGGAAGCGGGAACGCTCCTGCCTCTCTCCTTAAAAACACCGACGAAGCCTCAAACTCTTCTGCCCAACGCGTTGGCCAGGTGTGCGACAGGAGCTTGAAGAACACGAGAGAGCAGGAGCAAGCCTGGGAGTTTGGACAACACGAGAGAGCAGGAGCAAGCCTGGGAGCTGCGTTAATTATTTTGATTTCTAGTTTTCTAGAAGCCAGACCCGATCAGACAGCCCATAACGTGATCCCTGCCCCCATGATACCCCGCTGCAGCGTAACTCAAGGAAGGAAAGGAAGGACTCCTTAAAAAAAGCAAGTATTGAAAAGTCAGAGTAACTTTGGGGAAGAAACACAGCTTCTGTGGCAGCAATCCAAGCACATTTTTCAAAAAAAAACTGCGCCCTGCCTTTTGATCCTTTCCAGCGACACCCAGGTTTTATTCTCCCTCCTTTCCGTTCATCGCTCCAAGGCCTTTCCCAACGCAGCACGGAAATCGCCGATACAAGAGAGAACGATAAACGGGAAAACCGAGACAGTTCAGCAAATGCACCGTCCGTCTTCGCAAGTCTTGTCTTCTGCAGGATCTTCCCTTACCACCGTCTCTCCAGCCTGCCAAGCCGCGATGATTTTGATGGCTAGCAGCCACGCTGGCCACCAAGTCCCCAGATCCAAGGGAAAGGCCACGGCCAGCGGCGTTATCCATGCCCGTGTTGGAAATTTAATTCTCTCCCAATGCCATCAGCAGCAGCTGAACATTTTCAAGATGAGAAATACAACAGCGAGAGAGCAGGAGGAGCGAAAGGTGGACGAATCCACAATCCCTCTTCCTCGGCTGAACCTCCTCTGCCTGGAAAACGCTCCGCGTGACGGAGGGCTCCAGCGTCGCCCGCTGATGCTCCGCAGACCTGAAAACAAGCCGGGACCGAAGGGTGACAAGGCTCTGTGCAAGAAACCGGGCGCTGGCAGGAGCGGGACGGAACAGGAAAGGAAACTTTTCCAAATTGCAGAAGTGAAGACACACAAATGGCATTAACTGAGCAGAAAGTAAGAAAGCAGAGCTGTGACAGCAGGAAAAACGAGGATACTGGGTCGTTTCCTCATTTAGCGGATCAGATTTAAAGAGCCATTGCAATATTTCTTCATTTTTTCGAGGATAAGCAAACAGGAATGAGCTGCTTTATAATTGCTCTCTCTCCCTTTCTTCTGAAGTTGCATCATCAGGTTTGAAGGCTTCACGACACCCTTTCAAAGTAACCCCGCTAGCTCTATATACACCAAATAAATAAAAAAACAATAAAAGGGGAAAAAAAAAAAAAAAAGAGTCCAGTCCTTTTAAAATGATAAGCAGCAAAGCAAGCAACTGGGGCTTTCCTCCCCTCTGTAAGGAATCTGTATTTGTGAAGAGCAAACACGCAATTCTGCCGCGTACAGGGCTGCACTGCTCAGCCCGGATGGTGATCATTCACTTCTCCGAAATACCAACAGCTAGAGCCGCACGGGAAGCCGACAGTATCCCTGTCCCCGACAGATTACAGACTGAGCGTGGGCAGGTAGGAATCAGACTGAAGAAAACACCTCAAATTTGATATTGAGAGGTGTCAAAAAAAAAAAAAAATTTTAAATTTGTTTCAAACATTTTAAATGTTTTTAAAACCTTTAAAAAATAAAACCAACCATACAACAGGGTGACGATGAGAATCACGCTGGTGGATTTTTCAAATGTTCCCATAAATGAGCAAGGGAAGGTAAATAAGTAAAAAAAGAAGTGCTATACATCACTGCAAGATACCTGCTGCTGCATCTCACTCACACGTAGCTTGCAGGGGCTGATTTAACTGTCAAAACACGGATCCCGCAGAAAGCCTCACAGGGGACTGGGATGAAAGTGTGACATACATTGCACATGGCAACACCCTGGAAATTATCAAGAAAGGACTTTTATGTAAAAGATGATTGCCAAGAGAAGAGGTGGCATGGGACAGTGAGGGACAGTCCCCCAGTGTTACATGGGGTCGGCAAACTGGGACCCAAACGAGAGGCAGCTGGGAGGTCCTGGAGGAGCCAAGGACCGGCGAGATGCCGACAGGAGGGATGTCCAGCACCGGGACATCAGAA
Source organism: Pterocles gutturalis (assembly GCF_000699245.1). Classification (NCBI taxonomy): domain Eukaryota; kingdom Metazoa; phylum Chordata; class Aves; order Pterocliformes; family Pteroclidae; genus Pterocles; species Pterocles gutturalis. The sequence continues at coordinate 11,221 of NW_010111234.1, forward strand.
GTCAATCAAATAGACTCACTACAGTGTGTCCAACCATCACACACACGACGACGTCGGGACGTCCCACTGACATTGAGCCCAGCGAATCGAGCCCCACGGCTTGTTCTCTTCCCTCGCTGAGCGCCGAAGAAGGAACGCACGCGTCGGGAATGTGAACAGCTGTGTGGCTGTGAACATTGCGGGGCACGGCTCAACGGGAACCGGGGCTGCCAGATGTGGTCACAATCCCTTAATAAATAATAACGATGGAGCGGGGAGTAACAAATACCCGCTGTTCTTGTTCTCATGCGAGCTGCAGCCTTCCTGAAGCATTCACGCAAACAATACGAACAATACTCTGCTCTTGGGGATTTTTCAGGAGTGAATAATAAGGGCTGTGACACAACCCAATGGAGCAGCTAGCTGAAGTTCAGACAAACGCTAATCCATTTCGCTGTTATAAATCTTTAGCTCAACAACAGACAAACACACCCAGAAAAGACTTTGGAAGAAAAATCTCCAAGCGGCACTTACCGTAGGCATTGGGGAACTCTCCAGGACCTGGGCCTGGATAGAAGGGTCCCGGTCCCGGCGGCTGAACGGGATACTGCTGCGGGGGCCCGACGTACGGAGGGCCGCTGTGACGATACTGGGAGGGGAAAAAATCACCATCAGTTTACAAGGAGGTGGGAAACACCATGCTGCTGCATAAAGAACCTGTCATTGACACCCCCCCCAATCAATAGGGGTTTGATTATCAAAGCCATGTCACTGTCAAAAAAAATGACCTAAGCTACGTCATCTAAAGGCAAGACACGGAGGACAAGAGAGCTGAAGCAGAAAATAGTCACTCTCCCGATTTCAGCAATATTGTGTTTTATGAGGCACAAGGTTTTAGAGTAATTGTAGAGCTGTTAAGTCAATTTGGATATATTTATAGCACTGAACATTTTCCAAGAGCTCAGTCTCACGCTGCTTTTGAGGGGGACCTCAAAAAACCAGCAAGGGAATTTATTCTTCCTGCCTCCGCGCACAGAAGAAAAAATACTTCATAGAGGAAAAGGGACAGAGGCTAAATACACAAATACGGGCTGAATTTCCCCTCCCTCCCGACTCTGCAGCAGCTCTTGAGAAAATCCAGATGGAGCAAAGGTGGTTGAGGTGCCCGGACGATGTGTTTGTACCTGCGGTATACAGTACTGGGGGCCCTGCGGCATGGGGTAGGGCATCGGCAGGTGATTGACCATCATGATGTGTTGGTTGGTTTGATAGACCGCCGTCGGCGTCTGCGCACCAGGACGGATGGAAGGGCTGCTGTTCTGGATGGTGGCTCTCGGAGGCTGGATCTGAGGCCTCTGAAAAAACTAGGGGAGGGAAAGGAGAGAGGAAGGAGAGAAAACAAAGAACCGGTCAGACTTTCTGGGAAAGAATTTGGAATATCATCGCAATATTATAATTAGAATACTACTTCCAAAGGGTTGCCACGGATTCAGAAAACTGCAGGACAATTTATCTGGAAATAGCAAGAGAATGTTCTTTTATCTGTTTTATTTATTTATCATGTCTTCTATTTCACAAGGTAGAAAAAAAGGAAAGAAACTTTAAACTCCAATAATTATTCATTAGTGTCTACTGGATTATACAGCTCAACTTTCAGAGCAAGTGTTAGAAAAATGATTTTTGTCAAATATATTTTTGATTGATTTATTTAATATATATATTTTTTAATAAAAGCCAAAAAAGCCACCCAGGGAAACAAAACATCAGGGCAACTGTTCCAATATTCCTCCAGAACAGCCCGAAAGCCACATTTTTCCAAAGGCCAGAGGCGCCCCGTGCCCATCCTCTGCACAAATGGAGCCGGGTGCCCTGTCTCGCCCTCCGTTTTCCGAAAGGTGGCAACCTCCTCCAGGGTGGCACCCAACTCTTCTACCATGTCCGCATGAAGTGATGCCCCACGCAGATGGACCGGGTCCAGGAAACCAAGCAACGCGCTGGTACCCGCTCCGTTCTCAACCCTTACGCGCCGGGAAAGGGCATCGGCACCCGCGGGATGGAGCATTCGCGGCACCGGGAGCCCTCGGCTCGGAGTCTTTGCAATCTCAGAACTCAGTCGGAAAGATACGCATCGGACATGAAGGCATTCACTACCGGAGTGATGATACGAGTGAGAGAGACACTGATGCCATGCAGAACCAGGAGTTAAAATTACCTGTATGGGTCTGAATCCTCCCTTCAAGAACGAAGCAAGAAAGCAGCAGGAAACAGAAAGAAAGCCAATGGAACAGCTTACAGGTCAATAGGAAGGAGCAGGGTATCACATGCAGCCTAATTCCACACAATTCCATTCATCTTTCTAGCCTGCTTCGACTCAGCTCTTAGAGAAACAGCAACAAAAAGACACTGAACTGGTACCAAGGACTCTTCTACCAGAATCCCAAGGCTGGGCTCAGAAACTCTTCTAGAAAAGTTTTATATAGAAGTATCAAAGTTTAAAAAAAAAAAGAAAAAGAAAATTTAAAAAGCCCCCAAACCGTGATTAGCTGCAGGAAATACGATACTATAGAAAGATTTTCTGTTTACTCTGTTCCTAAAACATCCAACATTTTCCCTCTCTGGTCTCTTGCAGTGGTACGGGGATGGCAGACAAACCCTTGCTCAGATCACGGCTTTGGTCTCCACTTCTGCACCAAGACTGGAAGGATAGGAAATGCCACGTATTTAATCGTTAAAGCAAAAAAAAAAATAAAATTATAATCAGGTCATCATACATCACACTGAAGACTGTTGACTGATGAAGTGCATTGATGTGGATAGTTTGTGAGTAACTACATCACGAGTGGTGAGAAGGGGGGGAA
>NW_010111234.1:14077-17878 GCF_000699245.1 Pterocles gutturalis
GGCTTTGAGCTGGGCTTACCCCCCTCGGCGTTCCCCAGGAAGCCGTGATGCCTCTAGCCTTGACATGACGATGAAAAAAAAAGGTCACTGTGGTGCTGCTGAAGGTTTTATGACACCTAAAGGGTTCCCCATAGGAAGTGATTTCTCCAGGAAAGCCCCGGAGAACCCTCTGGCTCAGAAATCCAGGTACCGCTAAGATGAGCGCGATGCCTCCACATCCCGCCCTGCGAATCCGGACGCAGAACTGTCACCTGCCCACTGTACGTGTGACCTGAACCGGGAGAAGGCAGCTGCTTGGGGAGAAAAGTTTGGTGGCGAGGGTGCAGGAAAAAAACCCAGAAGAGCAACACCTTAACATGCTCACGCAGGAATAAAAACCATGTGGCGGAACGACAAAGGCGCTGCTATACACACCGTGAATTTATGGTGAGAATAATCACAGTCTGCAATTTTTCAATACCCAAAGACACCAAAAAGTGATGTCTCACTGCAAATTGATGAATAATGGCTATTTCTAACCTGTCAGCAGGTTACAGAAGGTGGGGTGGGACATCAATAGCCCCCACGACTCTGTATTTACGCAGAATGAAACCGGGCTGGAGGCTGAAGCCAGACCTGCCCCCGCCGACAGTACCGACACCCCCAGGGCAGCACCGAAAAACCCTCGCTGCGAGAGATGGGCATCCTCCAGCGGCGCGACCCACAGCCACCAACCCTGCTCCTGCAGTTTCTGCTGCTAAAAACCTGCAATAACCTGCAAAACCTGCTAACAGCATCACTGGAACCGCCGAGGAAAACTTACAGCAGCAGAAACACCTCGTTTATGGATCATCGAGTCACAGAAGGGTCTGGGTTGGGAGGGACCTTAAAGCCCACCCAGTGCCACCCCCTGCCATGGGCAGGGACACCTCCCACCAGCCCAGGTTGCCCAAAGCCTCATCCAGCCTGGCCTTGAACCCCTCCAGGGATGGGGCATCCACAGCTTTTTTGATGGATGGCTTTTCCTCTCCATCGTGAGCAACTGGTCCCTAAAGGATCCTGAGAAGTTACCTCTTGGGGTGACACCACTGAAGAAACTCCATTGCAGGGAACGCAAGCTGGCTCTTTACTGCCAGAGCGGAAGGAAATCATCCTCTGGGCACGGAAACACACACAGCCCTGCTCTTCCATCAAGCACCGAACACCACCGTGCTGGTGCTGAACGCTTCTACAGCAGAAAGAAGACCTCCGAGGAGGAAACTCTAGCTTAAAAAACTTCTCAAAACCACTCCATACTGCCCACACTATGGTAGCTCACATTCAGAGCTGGAGAAAAAAGGAGAATTTCATCACCCGTAGGAACACGGATGCAGCAAGAGGAGAAGCAGATCTGTTATTCCAACCAACAAGACCATCAGCAGCTCTTGGAAGTGCCAACCAGAGGTCTCTCTGGCACAGTTTGAATTACTTTTAGCTACTCCGCTCCCCTAAAACTAAAATTCTCAAGGAAATCCGGAACCATCAGAGCTCTGCGCATCTGGTCTGTACGTGGGTTTGACTGTCCAAAACACGTAGCATCTGGTTGGCAAAGTGGCTGGTGCTCCATCCTTGTTCCTGTCCCTCCAAAGCCAAGCAAGCAACATTCCAAGTCATTCCTAGAAATGTTTCTGACTTGATTGCTAAAAAATTCATCTTGAAAGGTCAAACAGATGTCTGCACCGACATTTTCAAGTAACGCTAATGATGTCCCACGGGAGAACACCAGGAGATTAAAATCCAAGAGATTTTGTCTCTATTTCTTCTAATAACCCCAGGATTACTATTATTACAGGACCCACTCAGGACCACAATGAAGGTACCCCGGGCAACTCCCAGAAACCCTGCGTTCCAACCACCCTTCCTTGGCTACTTCCTTCAAAAATTAAGTCCTGCTAAGCCTAACGATGGTCAAAGTAGTGCGAACCATGCTACACAGTCAAGCTGAGCCGTGGTCCTCAAGTCACAGTCCCATCCCATATCTGTCCACATCGGCTAAGGAGGGATTTCTCAGATCATGCTGGAGTCTACTGGGCAACACAGTCTTTCCATTTTTCCATCCCAGGGTTGCCCCCCTCCCGACATACATACAGAAGAGCACAACCAGACCCCTCTCAGCCATTCCTTTATCAGCTGCCCCAAGCTCAGCTCTTTCCGCCTGCTCATCATAGAATCACCAAGTTACTAAGGTTGGACAAGACCTCAAGGATCATCAAGTCCAACCGTCACCCCAACCCCACCCAACCCACTGACCCATGTCCCCCAGCCCCACATCCACACGGTTCCTGACCCCCTCCAGGGATGGTGACTCCCCCACTGCCCTGGGCAGCCTGTTCCAACCCCTGATCACTCTTTCTCTGAAGAAATTTTGTCTAATCTCCAGCCTAAACCTCCCCTGGCGCAACTTGAGGCCATTTCCTCTTGTCCCATCACCTGTCCCTTCAGAGCAGAGCCCAGCCCCCCTCCCTGCCCCCTCCTTTCAGCAGCTGTCGAGAGCGATGGGCTCTCCCCTCAGCCTCCTCTTCTCCAGACTGAACCCCCCCAGCTCCCTCGGCCGCTCCTCGTCAGCCCTGTGCTCCAGACCCTTCCCCAGCTCCGTCGCCCTTCTCTGGATCTGCTCCAGCCCCTCAATCTCAGCAGGCTTTCATCCACCTGCTCAAGGAAGCCTTTCTGAAAACAAAAATGCAGAATTGCACATGGGCTCCAGCCAGGGTTTCCCCAGCACCTCCCAGTGCAGCAGTAATAACTCCCTGGAAATAACCTTGGTGGTTTATCTCAGGATTGCACCGCACAGGTGGGTCCAGCTGATGAGCTCCCGCTTCATCGAATCAAAACTTCTCCTTGGCACTGAAGTACCAGGACTCGCACCTTGCGATGCTGGATGACGCCTGCCTTCCATCACACCGGTCCTCCTGGCGCAGCATCCTTGGGCCAACCGCTTTTTCTACTTTGTACTCGTTAACTTTGCTGTACTCATTAACATATCTGCTAATTGTGCCAGAGTAATTAACATTCATATTAAGGAAATCCACTGCTAACCTCCTGCCTACCCTCTCAGCACCACCCTGCTGTTGACTTCAGTCACTCCATATATATATATATATATATATCCAGATATCATTTTATCAACCATCATCTTCTCCTCCTTAATTCTCTTCCTGCAAGACCCTGGGTCAAAAGTCTGTTCAAGGCCAGCCCGGTAAGAGGCTGTCATCCAGAAAAATCAATGATCAAAGAGAGCACCGACCTCCTCCTGACGAACCACCGCTGCATTTTAATTGATTTTCTATTTCCTCTCCATTTCTAAGCCATCACTTCCAGTGAATGTCCGTGGAGCACTCTCTCCCTACTCTAAAAGCTTCACTGAAAAATAAAACTGTGGTAAGAGCACTGAAAACAAATCCAGGCTAAGCTCAGCCCATCAAACACAACGTGCACAGGCATCCATCTATTTTTTCTCGACGGGATCAAGGCTGGCGGTTGCGATGGGTCCACAGAGCCCTGCGGAAGGTTGCGGAGAAAGGAAGCAAACGGGAAGTTCAACAGGTTGCCATCAATGCAATCAAACCAAATCCACTTCAAATAAACTTCTCGTACCCTGACGCAGCCCTGTCACTAATTTCTAGTCTTTTTGGTCCCACCACGATAACCTGACCCTGACCTGGAAGACGGAGGAGGAGGCAATACAGCAGGAACCAGGTCTGCTTGCCGATGGAAGTTGGGACGTTACATTTGATCTTCCAAACTTCAACACAGGCACCGGGGCTCAGCCGAGGAGCTGCAGCA
>NW_010111234.1:17898-24323 GCF_000699245.1 Pterocles gutturalis
TCCCCAGTGCCCACCAGCCACCCAGCACGGCCCTTTGGGCACAACCCGAGACTTGGTCCCCCCCCCATCTCAGACTTTCCTGGTTTGATTATTTAGTAAATGATAAAATGAGGTGGAAAAAACCCATTTTGTGTTGATCATGGGATTTAAAAGTGGTAGCTCCTTCTCATGCTCGTGGATGAGGACAGAGAAGTGACCACGGCAGTCGTTTCCCCTTGGTTTCCAACTCAAGATGCTCCAAAAAGCTACAGAATGGTTCGTCTTGAGTCAGCTCAGGGAAGAAATCCCCGACCTCTCCAACTCACGAGGCTTTTAACAGCAGCACCCGGCCAAACCCAGCTCCCTGCTGTATAGCCGCTACCCAGCTCCAGTAACCCCAGCCTAGAACTGGAACAAACCACACCAGCAACCCCAGACTAAACCAGTCTGCCACAACCGGTCAACTCATCTCAAACACAATTCTACGTCAGAAAGGGAACTACGACGCTGCAGTTTAGCCTTGTTCTCCTTTCTGGTTTTAATTACACTGGCCTCTGAGCATCATCACCCATGTGCTCCTGAAGGCACTTCTGAAACTAAAGGCTTTTCGACTGCTTTACACTTCAGATTAGAAGAAAACGGTGATTTTCAACTGTGCTTCACGAGGATCAGAAGCAACAAAGCGACCCAAGAGCCTCACCTAGAAAGAAAAAGGGATGCTGTGCGTACAAAGCGGGAACCAGAGCAGCTCGCCCAGGCTGGGCAGCAGCTAACGCCGCTACAGCATTTCTAGAAAAAGTGGACAGGACAGTTAAAAATCCTGCCACAAAACACTCTGGAGGGTCCCACTTTCTCCTATAAAATGAGACTTTCTCAGGTAGCCGTGTAACTGGAATCAAGGATGACTTACACACATTTAACTCTTCCATCAGCACCACCGCAGCTATTTTCATCTCACGTCAGCCCCTATCAGGACAGCATCCTAAATCTCATCCTAATATTTTTCTCCTACATAGAATCTGATTACACTTTCTATTGCATCAACCACCAGGGCACTCCCATCTGAAAAAAAAAAAAAAAATTGCTGATAAAGTCGCCAGACAACTTCAGGTGCTTAAATCATGCTAATTGGAGTAAAGAGCCAATAATTGCAGGAAAGAACACTGAAGAACAATCCGTCATTTGACTGGAAAAGACACAGAATCAATACACGGCGTATGTTAATAAAATCACGCCGGGGCTGACACGGGAATCGTTGCAAACCTCATCGTGCTGCTGCCTTCTCAGAAGAGCGCGTTGTTGTTGCAACAAATATTAACACCGCTACGGTCCATTTTCTTATTTAGCACTTTGTAGGTTCTAGCACCTCAAACCCCGCTGCTTGTGTTACACAATTTAACTCTTCCAGCACGTTAAAGGTTTCCCACGTGAGAATAATAATTTACGCTGGTCTCAAGAATCTTTGAAGTCTGAGGTTTGGGATGAATTTGCTTCAAGAGCGACGGTCCTTCTGCACGGTTTGGTGGCAAAAAAATTCCTTTTCTTCATCCCCAACCTTCACCACGGGCAGAGACTTTGAATTAAAAGAAACAAACAGCTCACCTATAGCCCAGCTTTCTCTCTGCCTGGCCTGATCCAGCCTGTGACAGATATAACCAGGAATAAAACTGGAAATGTTTTTCTAACAGTGACAGCATCTCTCAGATGGTTATAAGCAGATTTCAAATGTAACAGAGTCAAAAATCCAACTGCAACACGGCTAAATAGTGACAAAATCAGGAAAACTCCAGTTTTAACCTGCAGGCAGGGTCACAACTGGGTCCAGAAGAAAAGTTTTAAATCAAGTGATGATGGATGGGTGGGAGACTCACACCAGTAAAGCCACTGAGCACGGGAACTGTTTCCTCCAAGGCTGCACCGCCTGAGACTCGGGGTCCAAACTCCGCTCGCAGCGAGCGCAGTAATTCTAAAGAGAATATTAAACGGCTCACCCTGAAGGTAGCATCTGCCTCCGTAACAAGTGTCTGAGCAGCAATGTATTTTCAGCATTGTGGAATATAAACACAGACCTGCGGTTCGGGTCAGGAACAAAAGAATCTAAACAAGATGCTAATTCCATCGCTCCTCGCCTCCGCCCGGCCGTGCAACCCTCGCCACGCGCAAAAAGAACGCCGCTCTCTCTCTTGCCTGCCAGCAAACAAGTGCAAATGCTTCGTTCTATTTTTTTAGCCTTTTTTTTTGTCCTGCTCTGGAAGGCTGCCTGCCTCCGGGCTGCTCTCTGGGGTGGAGGGAACAAAGATCAGCAGCTTTTCGGGATGTCTGCGCCCACCTAACGCACTTACCTGCTCTCCCGAGACAGGACCTTCGCTCACCTCTATGGTATTAAACTCCTCAGACTAATGGGAGAGAACAAAATAATTCTCCTGGAACAAACCTTCCGTGACCCAAGCTCCTGTCCTGACATCACTGGAGTTAATGGGATTTTTTTTTTTCCTATTAACGTGGTGGAAACAACCTGCTTCTTCCAAGCCAAGAGAAGGAAGAGCGACACGGAAACAAGGGAATCCGGGAGAGCTTTCCTGCCCTCGCCATGCCTCTCCTCCTCTTCTCACCCATCAGTGTCACCTCGGTCCCCTCAAAAGCTACAAGCAGCAGCAAAATCCGTTGCCAGGGGAAAAGACATTTAGCAAAGATGAATGTAGTTGATAGAAAAGACAACTTTGGACCCCTCGATGAGGACAGAAGGGACCCGTGTGTCTGTCCTGATGCTCCTCCAGGTATTTTTGTCACCCTACTAAGTGCTGCCCATGAGTTTCAGGAGCCAGAGCTACTCCTCATTTTCCTTTTTCTTCATTAAGTGGCTCCTTACAAAGCCCAAGTCATCCAAGAGGAATACTACAGAGATTCCCAAATGTCTGGCTTTCATGGGGTGAGTAAAAACAACGTTAAGGAATATAACGAGAGCAGCTAACCGGGTGTATCGCACAAGAAACGTATGAACCGGAGAGTCATTTGCCTTGCTCCGAGTTGGAAAAGTTGGATTTTCTCAGGGATGTGAACACCTGGTTCTCATTGATACCTTCAGCTTCATCCACCGGCTAGTTTGGGAAATATTCGGCAAAGTTTCCAGCGACAAGGGAACCTCACCAGTGCCTGGACACGCTCTCTGCGGGTTCTCCTTTCCTTCGGAACCGGCGTTAATTGGGTGGTTAATGAGCGCGGTGACACCGACTGAGACCTGGGGGGTTACTCTGAGCCGCAGGCAGGTTGTTAGCGGGGTTATACACGTGCGAGTTATCCACTACCGGGGCCGGTTGCGCTCTGAGTTAGTTGGGTGAACCACCTCCACCCACCCGCCTCCCCCAGGCAATTAGTGAAGGAGGATAACGAAGGGGCAGGGTACTGTACCTGGTGATGGGCAGGTCGAGGCCCCGCTGCAAACTGGGGAAAGGCGGGAGAAAACAAACACAAAAGGAAAGGCACAAAGAGTCAGAAACACCACAACGGAACCAAAATGTCACACTCTATGCAAAAATAAACCCACAAGATTTAAAAAAAAAATAAAAATAAATAAAATAAAACAACAAACCACAAAACAGTCAAAAGCTTTGCTGCAGGACAGTGACAGACAGGGAGCGAGATATCACGCGTGAACGTCGCTACGGGGGGAAGTGTGCTGCTGGAGAGCTGGGAGATAAACAGCCAAAGCTGCTGGTTATTGGAAAGGCACGCTAGCCTAGGGATGCAGGAAGACTTTATCCTGCCTGGGGAAAAAAAAATAAAAATAAACCAACCCAAAACCAAAAACCAACTTAACATAAGCAGCGGTGAAGTTTTTAAACTGTTTAAGGTGGAGGGAAATGGTGAAAGCAGCTGGACTCTGAGCTGTTCCAAAGATTTGGTGGGAGCGGAGGATGGAGGCTGATGGCTGGGGAGCAGCTAAGAGGCGCCGGCAGCGTCCTACGGCCGCGGGCAACTCCCTGCAAGGCAAAGATCAGCAACTCTGTGCACATACACACGGTGCAATTTCATTTTCAGCTTTTTTTCTTTTTTTCCCCCCCCCCCCCCCCACAAACCACCCCCCCCCCCCAGAACAATCACAATTAATAAGTCAGATCTGCCACCCCCCATCTGAAAGCGAAGGAGACGGGTTAACCCGGGACGTCCCCGCGGAGCTGGAGGCATTAACGGCAGAGCTGGGATGGAGCGGAGGAGGGTCCTGGTTCCCAGCGCTGAGCTCGGCTTACTGAATCCCTTCCCAGCCACTTGGGTTACACAGAACTGAACAAGCTCAGGGAAGGTTAAAAGCATTTTCCAACAGGTAACTGATTGTTAAAATAGAAATAAAAATGAATGCAAGGAATGGAAAATCGAAATAAAGATGACAAGGCGTCCTCCTCTTCCAGAAGCTGTCGGGTGTTCAAACCCTTAATTCTCGGTGATCTCAGCAGAGCTCTATGATGAGAGCAGATAAATCTATCGATAACAGCTCCAATAATTAAAGGGAGCAAATGAAACCAGATCCCAGCGTGGCCGTTTACCCACCGCACGCTCTGCCCGTTGCTGGTCGGGATGGCTCAGTAATTCCCGGCACGTGCCGAAGCGCGGGGACAGCCCACCTCTGCTCGGCCCCGCTGCGGGGACTCCCTGCGGTGTATTTCTGCCTGAGAAGAGCGACCACAACTGGCTACTAATTACTGATTTTCTTATTAAGGCTTTTTTTCCACTAAGAAGTGGACTGGGTTCTCTTCCAGCCCTGCCTCCCGGCTGGTTTCGTCCCATCCAACATGAGAAGCAAAGTATAAACATTCCCTGGCCTTTTCCATTCTCCTCTATAAACAACTCTATCGCCTGTATTTAAGATTTCCAAGAAGCTGTCTCCTAATGCCGGTGTTTATCTGTTCCTTCTACCTTCACCTCCTCGTGACACTCAGATGAAAAGTCACAAAAAACCTTCAGAAACGAGAAAATACGCACACACAGACTAGTTCTAGTACAAGAGTTGATCAAGAATGACCTGCACTGATTCCCCAAATGGAGAATTTTCCCACCCCTAGCAGACACCTGGGAAATTTCCTCTAAGCCTTACATTTAAGGAAAAAAAAAAAAAAAAAAAAAAAAAAAAAAAAAAAAAAAAAAAACAAAACACGACTGATGAGCTAAAATTTCCATTTTAATATCAACGGCCGGATAGAAGCACTTGGAGAGTCTCAGCATCCTCCCAAGAGGACGGCGGCTCTGCCGACGGTCCTACAGCGAGAAACGGGATCCTGGACGGTCTCGGGAGGCGAATGTGCGTCAAGTCCTTCTTTTCCTAAAGGAAGAACTCCTCAAAACCAGTTTGAATGTCTCAGGTTTGAGAAGAGGGAATGACGCTTACCCCGGAAGGGCTGGCACAAGCCTTTCCGGGAGGCTACACGCTCCATGTTAACACCGATGAAAAAATTAATCAAGGAGAGAACGATGGGGTGCAAAAACCTTGCGTCGCTTCATTTCAGGGCCAAAGCACCTCTCTTATCGCTGTTCCACAGAAAAGATTTGTTCTCGCTGGGTTTAAAACAAGAGCTGGAAGTTTACGTCTTAAAAAACTAAAGTATATTCCATGGTGAAGAGCAGTATGTGTTACAAGAACAGAAAAAAAAAGAAATAAAATAAATCTCAAAGTTAGAGAAAAACACCCTGATCTATTTTGCACTGGTCACCATTGGCTAGTGATTTTTTTTTTTAAATTTTTTTTAAAAATAATTCAGGTTGAGAGGATTTATTCTTATTAGTAGCTGTAAGCAACAGAACAAACTGTAGTCGCTGCTGGCTCGGAATAAATAGACACTTGGAGGTTTTTTTCTCTCTCTGATGAAGGCAGTAGATAGAAAGGAAAATTTCTTTATGAAACCGGGGTCCAACATTTCTGCCACCCACGCTCTTACGGTCCCGCTCCCTGCTTTGTGGACAGTGGGGCACATTCTCTACCTGCTGATGCTGAGCTGGCACACCTCGAGCCTTGCTGAAAACAACCGCTCCTGGAGCGCTCCAACGCTCTCTCCGCTCACGGCTTTTTTTGGCAGACCTCCTAGAATCGCACGGTTTCTGTTAAAATCACCTGGTGCTCGGGGCTGGCAGCGGCAAGAGCTAACGGATAATTTTCAGTAGCGCTGAACGACTCTATCATTTCATTTTCCTTCCCCCAGCTGGAGCGGCACTTTGGAATTCTCGCTCTCGGAGTGATGCTAACGGGGAGAAAACATGAAGCCAGTTGGATTGCAAAGGCAGCTGTCCTGGAAAGAACAGAAAAGCCTAAATTCTGCAATTACCAACGGCCCTCGGATGCAGAAACAGGATGGAAGAAGCTCCGGCTGCTCGAGGAAGCGGGGTTAGGATCAACTTTGTTAGTGCAACTGCCTAACTACCCACACCAGCCGCACCAGCTGCGTGACGGACGGGACGGG
>NW_010111234.1:24354-27740 GCF_000699245.1 Pterocles gutturalis
AGCTACGGGAGCCCAGGAATGGTAAAACCATCCTGCCACCTTCCTCCTCCCCTCTTCACCCTCCCCTCGCCACCAAAAAAAAGATGGTTAAAAAATAAATTTAAAAAAAAATAAAAAAATCAAGCCCAGAACAAAATGCAAGAGTAGTTCAGGACTGGGTTAGTCTCGCATTTGTTTTGGGGTGGGGAGGTGGGATGAGATGTTATGGGTGCGGCTCGTGGGAATGGGGTGGAAATGGTGACTAGCAGAGCGGATGGCAAAAACTGCACACGGGAGGAGTCAAAAAAAAAATAGAAAAATGGCTGAAAACTGCAGGCAAATTCTTCCTCGATACCTCCTCAATAACGGGGCCAAAAACCCTACAATTTGCCACATTTTTCAGCCCCGGTCTCTGTCCTACACCAGGTCAGCTCCTCCCGACTGCGATCCAACTTTGGACCTGGCGTCACCACCTCACCTGGCAGAAACTGCCCCAGGAGCTCATGCTTTGAAGCAAAGAAGCAAAAATCAGTGCATTTCTCTAGATCAGCCAACAAAAAAGAGATGTGGTTAAAAAAAAAAAAAAAAAGAAAAGAAAAGAAATAAAGAAATGAAACCAGTGCCATGGGCACAATCGCCTGCAAGAAGGAGTACAGTTTGTTATATTGCTTACAATGCAGTATTTTATCCAGCCTCTTCCAGCCAGGGACCTGTACACCGGACTCTGTTCCAAAACCTTCCTCCTCTTCCAGTTGTCTGTGCAATGTATTGGCACTGTTCTGCTGGGCTGTCAAAAAAACTGGTTTAGAGATGCAGCTCTTCAGTCACGTTTTTTTTGTTTGTTTTTGGTTTTGTTTTGTTTTTTTTTGCTCCAGTTCTAACCATAGAAATTTATTTGTGCTTTTCAACAATTAAAGAAGATGATTATACTTACTGAGAAAAGAGGATTTTTTACCATCAGTATCCTGCGGTACTGATCAGAACGGGGGACTAGGGAGGTGGGGGGAAATCCAGTTACAAATTCATGGCTGTCCACATCACAGAAACTTCATCAAACTGACGTGAATCGGTTTGTTCATCAACACAGAGGTTAACGAGCCTCAGAACCAACCCTCCTGCGAGGGCGAAACCTCCGGAAGCGGGGCAAGCGCATCGGAGCGGCTGCAGGGGGGGAAGGCTTGCCCTGTCCGTATGTATATACCTGGCGTGGGGACAAACAGAAGATGTCTGTCTCGGAGGCTTTCGATGGCCACGCTTCGGCAGCGTTCATCTTACTCTAAACAGAGAAGAGGGCTGGGAACGGTGCAGCGGTTTTGGGGTCACCTGAAAGCGTTACGACGCAGATGGGGATTTGGAAGAGGCGCGGGATTGCTGCTCCCTGGGCTAACTGAGGCTGGAGACGTCGCGATGGGAAGCTACCGCGCCTCCGGAAGCTGGGCTGAGCATCTGATGCTCTGGGAGGGTAGGAGGGTGTCCTACATGGGGTGGAACTGCGCTATGAGCCAAGATTCCCAAAAAAAGAGCCTGGTTTGGGGAACCGAAGTCCTACAATAGCAGAGCAGTGTTACAGTACACACGCACCAAAAAAAAAAAAAAAAATTATGGAGGACAATCAAACCTAAAGGTCGATGTAAAAGGGGCTCAGCACAAAAAGATCTGGGTATACAGAAGCTCGACGTTAAATGTGTGAGCACCTACAGGGTGTTCGAACTGATCCAGTGGCGCTGATTCGGAAGTAAAGCCCAGAGGCCACTGGAGACTGAGTGCTGCTGCAGAGAATAGCTTTCCTTCACTGATCTCTGCTCTACCACTTACCAAACACTTCCTTAAAGGGGAAAAGAAAGAAAAAAAGAAAAAAAAAAAAGATAAAGGTAATGAATCTAAATTCTAAAATGAAGTGAAACTGAAAGCAACTATACTAAAAATAAACGGTGTTGTTTGAACATAGATGAGAATCCCTCCATCGCCTCTTTTCTGATAAGCTATTTGAAAAGGAAAATGATCCTACCAGGACAGTGTCTGAAAAACTCCATCAAGATTTGCCATTTGGAACGTGCTTCCAGTTGAGTAAAAGACACTTTCCAGAGAACCAGCCAAGTGCTACAGACACACACACACACACGGAGAAACACACAAGCGAGGAAGAAAGAACAGAAGAGACGGCCAAGGTGGGCTCCCTTACCGGCGAGCGGGTCTGAGGCTGGGTGTTCATTGTTTGAGGGGCTTGAGGGTACACCAACGTGGTTGGAGCTGCATTCTGTCCTGAGGGGTAAGGAGCCTGCGGGGGAAGAAAAAAATAAATTAAAAATTACTGTATCAAATGATTCATCCCAAAAATATAGGATCTGAACACATTATCAGATGGACCACCGATTAACACCGAGATAAAGACGACACAGGTCGTCGTGATGGAGAATCTTGGACAAGCACCCAACCAACTTTATCAATTTTATTTATTCTTCAAGCGCCGCAGCAGAAAACACAACAAAGAGGCACATCAGGGCAACACCAAGTCACTAAAAACCTGGGGTATCTGATCCCCGTCCCTGTCCCTTCCAAAAGCCTCCTCTGAACCCGCTGGAGCTGTGGGTACCGCCGATAAATCCTCCAAATTAAGACAGACAACCAGAACCAAGCTCGGATGCATTTAAAACAAGCCACTGCTGCCTTCAAGCGTTCGTAACTCAATGAAGCGGCCCCGAATCGTCACAGATGTGAGGCAGACCACGGGGTGTGTAAAGTTTTCATAGTTCCACTGGTTTCAACGGGCTATAACAATTTATACCACCAGATGCTCTCCCTCATTATTTGCCCAAAGTAACAATAAACGGGAGCTGCAGTTACGCCGATTACGCATTTTAACGGGATATTTAGAAATGACTTCTCAGAGCACCTTTTTCCTTTTTTTTGGAACAAAAAAGTTATAACTTACCTTCTTTGGTTTGTTTTTTTTTTTTTTAAATAATTTATGATTGTAACGCCATAAAAACCAGCCCCTAGCCTGTGCCAGCTCGTTTTCAAGAGGAATTGGCTCAAACTATGTGCTGCCTTGTAGCTCGTGCACGACCGCATCGCAAACCACGTCTCAGCTCTTCCCCTGCGCTGCCTGTCCCTCGTGGTGCCAGCTCTGGGTATCGGCACGGCTGACGGTCACCACGGTCCCTACCAACCGTCCGGGATGAATAAAGGAGCTCATCAGGTCTTTGGTTTCCTGGGAGAAGGTCTTTGGGCTCATTTTACAGATTATGGGAGAGGTTGAGAAGCTCAACGTGATCCGGCACCGTGCGCTGGCTTCAGCCCAGAAACCCCCCGTGTCCTGGGGCATCCCCAGCAGCGTGAGCAGCAGGGCGAGGGAGGGGATTGTCCCCCTCTGCTCCGCTCTGGTGAGACCCCCCCTGGGGTGCTGC
>NW_010111234.1:28092-31563 GCF_000699245.1 Pterocles gutturalis
TTCAAGGCCAGGCTGGGTGAGGCTTTGGGCAACCTGGGCTAGTGGGAGGTGTCCCTGCCCATGGCGGGGGGTGGCACTGGGTGGGCTTTAAGGTCCCTCCAACCCAAACCCATCTGGGATTCCATGTGCTTAAAACCATTGCAACACCTCCCTGCACACAGAATGACGACACATTCACACCACCAGCCTTGCTGAAGAACCCCTTCTTGTCTTTGAATTTCATGGTCTTGACATTAAAATTTACACTCTTTAATGTAAAGAATGGTCTCTACATTAAAATTACAGGTCTAAGGAATAAAGGAACCATTTCAGTCCGTGATGTGGTTCTGAGAAAACAGGTTTCACCGCAGACGCCCTCAGGCTCGTTTTGGGGTATCTTTGATTTGAGTGGAGCTCTATTTGATTTGAATAATTAAGTTTTTAAACAATAAAACTAAGTTATAGTTGGTAGGCCAAGCCTGTTTTTATTAAAGAAAGAGAAAAAAAAACTTATAAAACTTTAGCTATCAAGAGAGGGGATCCAGCATAAAGCCTGAAGCTCTGTTTTAGGCAAATAGCTCAACGAGTGGTGTAGGAACAACTCCAAAGGTGCTGGTTCCGGGAAGAAACACCGTCCTGAAACCTGCAAGACTTCCAAGCCTGAATTAACAAACTCCGCCGAGTGTAATCAGGCGTGTTCTGGCGTTCAAGGGAGAGTCAACCAGTCCTTGCAAGACTAAGGGTGTATGCTTTTAAGGAAAACAAAGCAATTTAGGAAGAGTTTTTCTTACAAAATAGTGCAGGCATTGGGTAAAGCCTGGATTGACTTCTCATCTCCCAGGCTGAGCCCTACAGCAGAGCCACCGCTCAGTCTCTTCAGCCCTTTCGACACGAGCAAACGCAGGATGGTTTTGGAGCAAGAACGTGTCTTATTTTGGAAGAGCACCTGGTACATCTCATCACTGAAAGCCATCCACCACCGAGGGTCCCGGCACACCCCGGTCGGTGTCCTCCGCCTTGCAGAGCGTCCAGGACACAGCTGGCGTCTCGGTGTTCCTCTTTTTCTTTTTTTTTTTCATCTCTAGATAGAAAATCCCCACTTAATCTCCTGCTGATCAGAACGCAATACAAGGTAAATGAAAATATCGTTCAGAGACAATCTGAGCCAGGAATTTTCCAGTCTCGGAAAAGCAAGCCAACACACAGCGTGGTGGCAGGGGACGAGGGGACGCAGCATCGCCCAAAAACCGTCCCACCCCAAACACCTCCTGATCCCGCCTGGGGACCACAAACTGATCAGCAAAGAGCAGAACTCCAAACACAAACACACAGCCACTGAAGGACAGTGTTCCCACTACACAAACTAACCGATCAGGACGCTCTGTTACTTTCTACCTGATCTCCCATGGCTTTGTGGGTCAAAGCGGTGATGAAAACGTCCGTCTCCAAGTGCATCCCTAGATCTCTGCTGTGATTTAGGACGCCAAAGCACGCTCCGTAGAATATTTCGCTGAAGAATGTTGTTCTGTTTATGTCAACACAGCAGAAAAGCCTGGTTCAAGAGCAATTACCTGCTTCAATCAGCTCCTGCTCTGAAAGCAGCACCACCTGACAGGTGAGCAGGGCGCGTTTCCCACCGCCCCTCCTCTCCGGGAGCTCTGATCCCCTCCAGCCAGCGCTTCCCTCCCTCCCTCCCTACCACTGGCAAAACCTCTCATTCATGTTAACAACTAATTTGCAAGAAGTCTTGTAATTTTTTGGAGATGTCAGATGCAGCATGAAATATTTTCCCATCTTATTTGACAAGTGTCATTCTGCTGGAGCTGTGCAATAAACATCATGGACCAGAGCTCGCAACGGGAACGAGTGATTTCAGGACGGCGGAGAATAATCGAGCGCTAACGAGATGCAGGGAAACTGCTATCTTTTCACCCACAACCTTGTGAAGGTGTCCTGTGTTTATAGCATCTTGTCGTTGACTTTCTGCAACTGGGATCTCTGCCCAACGGGAGATGAAGGCTTCTCCTCCGGAGGATCAGCAGCTTTCTGTGCCGGTCCACACACCCTGCGAAGGGTCCTGATGCTGCTCCTCATCCAGCAGCGACTGCGCAGGGTAGGTGACTGTGTTGGGAAATATTCTGGTGGACCAGTTGACCACTTTGTGCCTCCAGCTCTGGATGTCAAGAGAAGAGACCTCAACCTTAATGGTTTGAGCTTCTGCTCCCGTAGCAGCTCAGCAAAAAGAGAAGAAAATATCTGCAATTTTCCCCCTTCTCCAGGGTCATGAAACATGTTTTCTTCAGGCTTAACTTGCACACAACAGAACAAAGCCTAAGTCATAAAATCCCAGAAGGGTTTGGGTTGGAAAGGACCTTAAAGCCCACCCAGTGCCACCCCCTGCCATGGGCAGAGACACCTCCCACCAGCCCAGGTTGCCCAAAGCCTCATCCAGCCTGGCCTTGAACCCCTCCAGGGACGGGGCACCCACAGCTGCTCTGGGCACCCTGTTCCCATTACACCATCTGAAGTCAGATGTCACTTCCATGCCACCCCCAAAGCCCTAACCCAAAGTTTTCTTTTCATCACCCAAGCGAAAGGAAATTTAAAAAAGAAACGAAGCGCAGCTATCGCTGAGCCCAACCAACCCGGGGTTTAAGCAGAGAGCCTGACGGCGTTTCTGACACAGTGCCAGAGGCAGCCACCGCCTCCATACCTGGTGTCACTTCTGTCACTTCTGTCACCAGCAGGGCTGAGAGGCAAATGCAAGACGATGCGATCTAGCGTTAAATTTGCTTTAGTTTTTACAGCGCATCAGAAGAAGTACAGCCTTAGGTTCTAAATAAAGAAAAGAGCATCTGAAGGCTTAAACAGCAGCCACCAAAGGGTTCTGCTCTTAAGCTGTCACCAAAACCAGGTGATTTTGGACAGCCAGCGCTGCTTCTAACCCAGAGAACTGCTCCAGTGCAGATTCACAAATCCCACCCGAGACACCAAACATCACCTAAATAAACATGTTTCACAACTATTACACAACAACAAATGGTTCTGCTCTGCATGCTTCAAACCAGATGGAGGTGTGCCTTGGCAGTAACTGGTATTTGTGTTAAATGGGAGGGGAAAAAAGGAGGAAAAAAGGGAGAGGAGGAGAAAAAAGGAGAGGAGGAAAAAAAAGGAGAGGAGGAGAAAAAAGGAGAGGAGGAGAAAAAAAGGAGAGGAGGAGAAAAGAAAAAAAAAAGAGAAGAAAAAAGTGCTTTATAACTTTCTGCAGGTACTAAGCTCATATATAAGTACATGGTAGACTACAAAAATTGTCAAAAAACTGGATAAATCCCAGCACAGCACTCCTTTGCTTTCCAGACAAGTCAGCTGATGAAAAGTATTGCATTTATTATTCATGTGTCAAGAGGAGTTTTTTCTGTGCCAAGCGTGTAAACAGGTACAGCCGGTGACTATCATCAACGTCGTCACGCTGGCAATCGGGGCTCTTGCACC
>NW_010111234.1:31580-39725 GCF_000699245.1 Pterocles gutturalis
ACCGCCCAGGAGGAGGGAATGCTCCAAAAATCCCCCAAATCAACCACCCCGGCAGGGAAGCAGATATCGCTCTGTATACAAATTTGGGCTGGGAAGCATTGAAATGGTGGAATCGAGCCCCCCTGACGCTCAGATAATCGCTCAGCCCGAGCTGCAGCGGGACGGACGGCAGCTGAGCTGCGCTGGTCCAGAGCAGAGCAATTTGCTTCCCTTCAAGCTTTCATCTGCGTGATTTTCCATTTCAGATGTGGCTGTTCACAGGGAAAGCGAGGATAGTTGTGTGTTTATGTATAACCCACAACTTGCTGGGGAAAACCCTTTCTATCCATTTTCTGTGCCACCTTGGGCTGCTGACTGTGCTAAGGAAAAAAAAAAAATCAAATCATCACTGCGAACAAAACAAATGAAAGAAGTTATTCTTAGATCTGGAGCTGGTTAATAAACACCGAGCCTGCTGCGTAACACGACTCCCTCGGTACTGGCTGTACTGGGAATAAACAGGCGCAGAACACCCCGGGTTCAGAAAAAGCTGACTCACGCAGCTCCCTGCCTCCCGCAGCCGCTGGAAATTTTTTTTTTTTTGGGGGGGGGAACAAAAACTCTGAAATCCCCAGGCAGAAAGGTGTCGCTTGCGGAGCTGTCTGCCCTCGGCAGCGCGGCTGGGTCGGGTGTGGGAAGGGGTTAAGCTCCGTCGCTGTTCTGTGAATCCTCTCCTGACTTGGGGAAGGAGTTCGGCTGGGTCTATATTTACTGGAGTTACACACGAGGACGAGAAATGGTCTCGGAGTTCCAACACATGACCGTGACTCAGGAGCTCGCCACTCACCATCCCTATCGCTGTGACCTTGGCTGAGAAAAACCTTCGGACTTCCAGTTCCTTCCCAGTACCACCAACACACCGACCGCGCTCCTGAAACTCCGCTGAACGCCAGCAAAAAGCTTTAATCTCTTTGGGAGGAACGTGATGGTGTAAGCAAAACGTTTTGTAACAATACAAAGCGTGCTGGGGCCAAAGGCAGCCCTTGGCTATCCCCGAGCAACCCCAAAGGGCGTTTTCACTGTGTGGCCACAACAGAAAGCAATGTGATACTTGCATAAGAATAAAAAAAAATAAAAAAAAATATATATGAGATACCTTGCCATAGTGGTTTCTGTCTCATTTGAGCGTTCAGATCCCTGCACCCACGAGTGGAAAGCACCCCGCTAAAAGCTTACTAGAAGTGTCAGCGTGTGAACCTTCAAAAATTGTTGGGAGATAAAATACCAAAAACATGCATCAGTTGGAAACTGAGGATAAAATTGGTGCAAGATCCATCTCTGTGCCCAGAAGACCCCCCACATTTCTGCAGCTGCACAGGTATTTCTGCACAACGGTGGGATTCTACCAGGAGAGTCACCGATCCCGTTAAATGCTAAATATTGATTAAACCACACCAGGCGGGCACGTAGAGTAGAATCAGAGAATCCCAGGATGGTTTAGGGTGGAAGGGACCTTAAAGCCCACCCAGTGCCACCCCCTGCCATGGGCAGGGACACCTCCCACCAGCCCAGGTTGCCCAAAGCCTCATCCAGCCTGGCCTTGAACCCCTCCAGGGATGGGGCATCCACAGCTGCTCTGGGCACCCTGGGCCACTGTCACCCCCCGGCACAGGCTGAGTAACTCTCAGTGTACTTCACACTAAGGGGCATTGTCCCGACACTTGTAAATTCTTATTTATACAAGCTCCCGACACAACACGCCGCTGTCCCTGGAGCAGACAGCACTCCAGGAGCCATCGGCAGGACCACAGGACGGGTGTTTCCTTTTCATCCCCATTTTTACAACCAGACTCAGTTTTCCTTCCAGTTGCTGAACTGTTTTCCTGGAGGAAACCCCAGCAGGGAGCGCAGGACAGGCTGTGTCCATGGACCAGCCCCTAGAGCCTCTCGGAAACTTTTCCCCTGGGTCTCCACCCTGGATGGCCGGAGTCAGGCCCCGGATGCAGGTGGAGAACTCCCCCGCAGCAGCATAAACCGCCACTCGGTTCACAGGTGTGGGGCGACGGCGGCAGCGAGGATGCGGCTTTTCATCCTGAATCATCCTGTCTTTGTTGAGTTGGGTTTGCTCTGCCCTCCCGCAGCCCCACGTTGAAGCACTTTACAACCTAAACGACTGCAACCCTGCCGTACCCAATAAGAGGAAATTTCTCAGTATTCCGCTCTTAAAAAATAAAAGGATTCTAATTTAAAACCTGTATCTTCATTTCTACCTGATGAACTCACTCACAGGCAAGCAAACCCACCCGTGTGCTCCCGTTCTGCGCTCTTCCAGCAGCCGTGCCGGCTTCCAGCAACTGCAGAAATGTTTAAAAATTCCAAGGACTGAATGCTACAGCACGATTTTTTTTTTTTATCTGATATGAAGTGTGATATTCTTGTACAGCAGAGATAACAGCTACAGCCAGAGCACCCCAGAACCTCCTGCAAGACACATTGCTAGCAAAAAGCTCATTTTTATGGACACACCAAGTGAAAGGGATGAAGCAGTTCCTGCTCTCGCTGCCTCCCTTGCCATCCTCCCGAGGGCTGCAAGAGATGAAGCAGATGGAGGTGAAGCTGCTTTTGACCTAAAATCAGGATGTTGGCAATAGACAAAATATTTTTTATTGAAGTTCCTGAGCTCTCAATGGTGACATCTCTAGAGATGCCCAGGATGCAGCCGCCTCCCCGTGGAGTTAGGAACCCATGGGAAGAGTTCAGACAGCAGAGACTGAGATCTTCCAATCCACCTGCACTCACAAATCAACACCATGAGAAGCCAAAGAAGCCCCGTGACAACATCCAGTGTCTCTGTCCCTCCAGGGTTATGTTATCGAGCGATAAACACCAACCTCGGTGAGAAATGCCCGACAAAAACGTGACACCTCCATCATTGCCGCAGCTGCACCTACAAGCGCTGAAGACCTGCGGGGAAAGATAAATAAGCGTCCAAACAGCTCTCAGAAATCCTGCAGGACCGAACCACATCCCCTGGACCTGCACCAGCGTCACGACAACACCTGGAAACCCGGGCTGCAGCCACCTCGGGTGGTTCCTGCGTCCAAACACAAACATGACATTACTCAGCCTCTGGATTTCTTCTGAATATTTCCATTGCTGTTTTGGTAACTAGAAAATTCAAATCTATCTGTTTTTTTTTTTCCTTTGGTGTACCCCGCGGTCTGCAGAACGGGATCAGGATGGACTTCAAAGCTGCTGTCTGCAACGACTTGTATAACGTGAATAATTAGAGCATGGAAGGAAAAAAATCTGTAAATCGATGTGTAATATAGAGAACCAGCTCATCTGCAAATATTACAAAGGATGATGGAGAAGCCCGAGTTATTAAATTCATCCATTTCAGGCTTTTCGACACAGTACCCCTCTCAAACAAGGCACAAAAGCATATTCTCACACTCCGTGCCAGCTTTACAGCGTTAAAAATAGCACAACAATGATTACACCAATAAATAAGGACAATTCCCCTCTAAACGCTCGGAGTTTGGCTTTCGATCTTTAAAACGATGCTTCACCTGCATCTCATCAGACACACCACCAGGTACGTCCTCACTCACAGCTACGTGTTCAAATATGCAGGTTTTGGTACTCATTGCATCATAATTTCTGATTTTTTAAGCAGCTCGTTTGCAAATTATCTGGCATCGCTGCAATCAGCTTGTCCTCATCACAGTAGCTCTGTAAAATACAAATCCACGGCAGTTCTACTCCGCTGACCCTCGAAGCCAGAGCTGCTGCCCTGTACGAGGCACCAACAACCCGAAAACGCTCTGTTTGGCTGCATATGTTGGGATGGATTCCTGGAAATATCCAAAGGCCCATTAAAATCCATGATGCCAGCAGCACGGCTCTTCTGTGCCACCGAACGGGTGACGCAGATGGAAGGTTTCTGCTTTAAACCAGCATTTAACGCAGTTACGGTGCCAACAGCCTGCTCCTGGCGAAGGGGCTGGGATGGGACCAGTTTGTGACACTGGTACAAAGTCTGGGAACGTCGGATTGACCAGGAAACGTCAAGGTTTGGATTGGGAGGGGAGCAGAGAGGGAACAGGAACTGTTTGCTGTGGTTATATCTTTTTTTCCAAAAGCCTTTTCCGCACAAGGCCGGACACCCCGTTAGCTCCAGGTGTCCTGCCCCATTTTAGGGATTCACCAAATTGCAGAAGAGAAGAACGGGCAGAGCAGAGCCTGCAGCAGTCGGCATCCTCCCCTCTCCTCCTCCTCCTCGCCAGCACACCGGCTCCCACTCCCCACCTTCCAGGAGAATCCCCCGTGTTGGTAAATACGAAACTTTTTAAAAGCATAAAAATATCCCAACCCCAGAGGAACTGCAGCTCTTGCAAAGTGGCTCAGCCGCTGTCGAGATTCCTCTGCAGCACGTTGTCTCAAGGTGTATCACCTATGTCACTGCCACCCTAATAAACTGTTAACTTTTTTTTTTTTATGCCTTCCTATGATTGAGCATCGTGCATCCAAGCGGAGAACAGCAAGCTGAAGAGGGAAACCGAGTCCCACGGAACAGCCGCAGAGCTACGGGCATTTTTCCTACTTTAATATAAATAATGAGATTCTCACCGAGGGAAAGCGGCGAAGGAAACGCGGTTTCCTCCTCCCTGGACAACGACAGTTTGTGCAAAGGACGATCCAGACACGAGATCCGCGCTCCTTTCCTTCCTGCTGCAGACACTGCGGTTACTATTCTCGTAGGGATGGTACAAAGGAGGAGGGTGAAAAGGAAAAGCAAGACAGAAGCGTCCCTGTTTGACGCACTATGTCCCCAAAGTCCAGGCTTACCCCGTGTTTTTAACACAATCATTGCAATTATTTTATTGCAACAGCGCTGAACACAACCATCCCTTTGCACGGTGTGAAGAGAAACATAACGCACAGCTCCGGGGAGGAAAGAACAATCTTTCTGCTTTTTTAAAAAAAATAAAAATTAGGTGCTCAAACTGATCAGCCCATGTCCGATTTCAGAGCGCAGGGATGCAGTCAGCTGGATGCAGGGTGAAATATTTAAACAAGCATCGCTGTGAGCCAGGGGGGTGGACAGATGTCCTGCGAGGGGCTGTCCTCCTCCCAAAGACACTTGGTTGTTAAATCCACCGGCAGAGAAGCTGCCCAGGTTCAGCGCTGCTGTTAACGAAGGCACGAGGACAGGGCTAATGCCGCGGCAGATTATCATTTCGTAACATCTGTAAATACCGGTATGGATTTATCGGGCTGCTTAGAGACTGCAACGACAGTCCCTGCCCGGACTGGGGGTGGGCTGCTAACGACCATCACATAATGAGGAGAATTGGTATTTTCCTTAATAAAGGTACTAAAAAATAGTGTGTGTGGGGGGGTGTGTGCCTGCGTGGGACGGGGGGAGAAGTTCCAACATCACCAGGGCTGGAAGCAGACCTGTGAATCTCAGCAGAGCCATCCTTGAGTTTGCAAAGTGCTTTTGCTTGTCCTGTAAAATTTCATTTTGATTTAAGCAAAACGTGAACTTTGGGGATGAATACTCCTGCTCAGAATACAACCTGCCGTCAGCTGAGACCTCTCGTCCATGCTACCGTTGAAAGAGCAGCAGCAAGTTTGAGCCTTTCCTCCTAAACCCACCAAAAAGCTCCAAAAATTGGTCATCTTCTGTCTCTAAGGATGAAAACACACCCAAAACCCAAGTGGACACGGTCCAGAGTCTCCTGTTCCAGCTGAGCAGGCTCCGAGCATATACCGGAGCCCAGAAATACCACTGTGTACAGCTTGGTGTAAATTACAACAACTTAAAGCAACTAAATAAATTAAAACTTATAAATTAAACTACTAAACTAAACAACTAAAACAACGGCAGCGTAAGAGGGGTCTGCGGGGGCACAGCCCTGCCAGGCTGCCAGGAGCCAGAAGCCGAACTACGGCCCCGTAACCATCAAATCCCTCCGTGCTCTGTGTCGGGAGCGGGACGCAGCACACCAGCTCGCAGGAGAGCCACGCTGCTTATCGGTTTCAAACCTTCACCTCTTGAAGGCAGTCCTCCCTGCTGCAGTGACAAGTGGCTCCGGAGGTGACCGTTCAGCTCCCCTGACACAACAGCGAACGGTGGGCTCCGGGAATTTCCAGGCTCCTTCCTCCCGGTTTTATCCGGTTGCAGGGATATTTGATGCAGAGAGCATGAAGCTCCGACTTCTGTGCTGATTTTGGTGTTTATCGGGACATACTGCCTCTTGCAGCACATTGTGTTTGTTTAAAAACGGCGTATTTCCTGGAGCATGGAAGAAAGCATCCATTAAATCGCATGGAGCAGAAGGCAGTATTACAGAAGGAATTCCAGAGGAGAAATTATTACACGTAAGAAAATGGCAAGTTGCCTCGCAGTATTTTGTCTTATATTACGAACAAAGAAGTGGTTCAACAAGTGGTAAAGTCTGAAAAGCACCAAAATAAAGCACAGTCCATGTGGCTGGGAGAACAGGAAACGTGCAGAGAAAGCTCCTGAAAGAAAGGGATCTGCAGAATTTTACAACAGCTACAGAGGAGCTTGGTTTTCTGTAAAAAAATGCAATTTCAACCTTCCTCAAAAAAAGTTACTGGTAATTTTAAAACTGCTTTTGATTCCCAACAGTATCACAAGCCAGAAGAAAACTCTTCCGCTAGATCATGCATCCAGCCAAGACAGCCACTGGGAGAGCTTCAAATTCAAAATAAATCCGTTTACACCGGGGTGGACGGGCCAGGGAAGACTCCGAGCCAGGCCAGGGCGACTCCTGAAAGAAAAACTCAAGCAGCAGCAGAAAACACACATTATCGTCCCGCACCGGGCACACAAGAGCACACGGAGAAGAATTAAACACCCCTCCCAAAGCCGCAATCCACCGCAGAACGCCGGAGCAGCAGCGAGGGGGAGGCTCTGCAGGCAGAGCTCGTCCTAACTAGACCCAGCATTTGTGCTGCCGTCTCTCCTTGGCACACGTGTGCGATAAAATTGTGACAGATTGTTCTTTCCTTTCCTTTCCTTGTTAGAAAAAAGAAGAATTAAAGGCTGCTTCTAGTCCTTCTTAGGTGCACAAATACTAAAACTCATTCATTCATCCCACCTACGTCGCGCCTTTGAAAGTTAACTGTTTGCAAGGTTAAATAATGATTAAATCGTGTTAATCAGCATTTGAAGCTGCATTACGCCTTTCCACTATCCCAGATCTCCCTTCCTGGAGCTCTTCCCAAATTAGAGGACAGCCATGAAGCCGAGCATCCCGACACAAAGCACCCCAAACCCCGAAGGGTACCGAGAGCAGCCGCTGAGCCACGGACGTGCTTTCCCTTTCCAACAGAGATTTTCCCAGATGGAAACTAATGAGGGGAAAAAGCACAGCAATGAATGAAAAATAATGAAACAGGTTATACGAGCAGATATTCCCAGTGTTATTAACCCGATCAAAAACATTCTAATCCTATTAGAAACCAGAGAGTTCAGCCGCACTTCCAGCAGGTCTTCGCACAAAAGCAGATTACACTTCTCCTGGATTTATCAGCTATTGAATAACTCGCATTTTCCAGTCTCCACCTCCAGTCGTATATTCCTGCAAACTCTGAATTAACGAGCTGCATTCAAAAACACACGCTGGGAAGAAGCCTGACCGGGATGTACAGAAGCACGCACAAGAAAAGAACCGAGAAGCAAGAGAGGTCAAATTCTTGACTGCTCCGAAGAAGACATCAATGCACATCTCTGGAAGGTGGGTTTCTTGCTCACAAAGCACCATCACGAGTTTAGTTGTTTAAATTTTCTTTATCCTCATTATCTGGTCTGGATAAAAGACCCAAGAACCTGAAATCAGCCGTTCAGAGGCACAAGAGGGGCAGCACGCACGGGCAAACTTCCCTCTGGGCTGGTCCAGCCTTCCCTTCCGCAAGGACGGTTTAATCTGTCATCCTGTGTCCGCACCCTTGTGGCTGCAAAGATGATTGTTAATTAATATCCCAACGGACAACTGTACCTGCGACGGGATTCTGTGTGTTTTTAATCAGCATGAAATCCGCTGTGATGGCACCTTACATAAACCCAGGAGGTTCCTGCAGGGAAAAACTCGCTGGGTGAAGCGGGACCTGGACAGGCTGGAGAGGTGG
>NW_010111235.1:0-203 GCF_000699245.1 Pterocles gutturalis
ACGTGGGGGGTAATAACAGCCGAGTGCACACCACTAATTCAATTTCAGCGAGCCTCAGTGTGTTTAGTTAATCACCGGGGGACCTGGGTTACTCAGTACAATTATTTATTCGGAATTAGATCTGGAGGCATCTGTATTGAAACCTGAACTCGGAATAAAATTACACCAGGACTCTCCTCCCCGCCTCCTCCTCCCGCCACCGC
>NW_010111236.1:0-1081 GCF_000699245.1 Pterocles gutturalis
ATTGTGAGTCTCAGCCATTTGTGGGGTGTCCTTGTCCCCACCGTCTCTGCCATCCAGACCCCAGCACGGCCCCAAGCCCAAAAGGCCACCAAGTCCCTTCTGCGGGGCACAAGGCCAGCCAGGGACCCCGCTCCATCGCCGCTCTCCTGGCAGGGGGCTGTGGGGATGCAGGAGAGGGAGGAGGATGCTCTGCAGACACAGGGGGGCTGCAGCGGCTGGATCCTGCCCTGGGGCTGGGGGACACGACAGCAGCCGAGCAGGGACAGCCCCAGCAGCACTAAGGGACACTTTCTCCACCCAGACCCGCAGCGCTCAGCTCCACTTTTAATGACTCCTGCAATGTTCGGGGTAAATAACCCCCCCGCTGTGGGGGAATGGCCCAGGGACAGCGTCCCCCAGCCCCAGAGCCAGCGGGGAGCAGCCACAGGGCTTTGGTGACCCGCTGTGAAAGTCCAGGCAGTCCTGTCCGATGTGCTTGTGTCCCCTCCTGGGGTGTTGCGCTGGCCTGGCATGGCACGGTGCGGCACGGCATGGCATGGCACAGCATGGTGCAGCACGGCACGGTGCAGCACGGCACGGCACAGAACAGCACGGTGCAGCACAGCATGGTGCAGCGTGGCATGGCACGGCACAGAACGCCATGGCACAGTTTGATGCAGCACGGCACTGTGCAGCACAGCACGGCATGGCACAGCATGGTGCAGCACGGCATGGTGCAGCACGGCATGGCACAGAGTGGCACGGTGAAGCACGGCACAGCATGGCACAGCATGGTGCAGCACAGCATGGTGCAGCACGGCATGGCACAGCACGGTGCAGCACAGCACCACACAGAGCAGCATAGCACCACACAGCGCAGCATAGCATGGCATGGCACGGCATGGGGCTCGCTGCCCTCTCCAGGGCGGCTGCACACAGGGGGGGCTCAGGACCCCCCACAGCACCCCCCCTCCTCATGCCGGGCCAGCAGCGACGCGCGGGAGAAGGTCCTGGCGCAGGCGCGACACCGGTACCTCTTGGTGTCTGAGTGGGTCTGGAGGTGGGCGCGGAGGTTGGAGCGGTCGGCGAAGGCGCGGCTGCA